>NC_044910.1:16228459-16392561 GCF_001633185.2 Quercus lobata
TGTTATTGTAAAGTTGTGATTTACAACTATGTCTTATATTGACTTTATTCCATGACAAAAAGTGTTGTAATTGCTCTAATTTTGTTCCTTGTATTTTGTGGGATTTTATTGTATTGGGTTTAGTATTAAGTTGGTGAAGACTCAAGCTTAAATGAAGAATCAGTGGATTTCGCGAGAAGCTCGCGAGAAGCTAAGCCACGAAAGAGCATGTGAGGAGCACATGACTGGAAGCTGAAGAGTCGTGCCAGGCTGTCGTTTTCACGAGTGTCTCGCGGGTAAGGCCTTCCTGCGAGATAGTCATAAAACATTCTACCTAGAGGATTTTTATGTGTGAATTCCTTACCCTTCACCCATACTATATATACTCTCATTACCCACAAATGTAAGAAAGGCCATTCAGAGAGAAAAACCCTAGATAGGTTTTCTACAACACACACACCCATCTTTTTGAGAGAGAGCTACTCATCTTTAGTGAGAATTAATTATAGTCTTTTCTCCTTCCCTCTCCCATTATCATACCTTGAGAGGAGATTTGTACCCAAACACAATCCACACTTTTTCAGAGTGTAGTGAGTGCTTTTGGTGTTGCTAGGAAGCATTGGAAGATTCCAAGGTTGGCAGATGCAACATAGAGCTTGTTGCGGGATCCAGAGAGCTAGACAAGATACGGTTCCGAGAAGTCTTGTTCGAGTAGGAGTTTGGAGGGCTTAGGTACAGAGGGTATATTAGACTTGGAGGGTCTCTTGCTTACCCATGTATCCCAACTGATTGTCTAGTGAATCGATTTCCGCTTGGAGGGCGGCGGAGAGGTTTTTCGCCGAGTTCTTCGGTTTCCTCTTCGATAACACATCTCGGTGTTATCTGTATTTGCATCTCTCTTCCCTACTCTTGTTCATTTCATTTTACTGCTGTGTTGCTTTAAATATGGATTAGAGTAGCTCCCTTGCTTGTATGCTTGCTTTTACACTATTCTGCACTTAGTATTAAGTTAGTGTAAAATCAACCAAGCCGTAATTTGAATTGGGGGTCTACACAAGCTCTTGTGTATTTTTTACACATTTCGAGCTTTCAGTTTTCAGTAATGGTCTTACACTATATATATATATATATATATATATATAAAAGATGTGTTCAAGTTACATCTTTTTGTAGTCATTTATTTTTATAAGATCTAATGGTGAGAAATGGAGTACTTTCTCTTATCATTAATATACTAGAAATTAATGACTTAGCTGCCTCCACAATAAATGTATATTATTGTATTCCTTACTTTCTCAAATTCCCTTTTCTTTTTGGCGTCACCTCTACCATAGTTCCATCCTCTTCACCATAAAACCGGCTGGGTTTATGATGAGGTTAAAGAACTAAACGTATTACACTGGTTGGGTTTTAGATGGAAACCCACCCTCGCAAATACTAGCTATAAGTATTGATTGTCTCTTCATAGTTAAAAATTGGAAAGGAAGTATTGATTTTGTTTGCTCTTTAGAAGCAGATGGTACATAGAGAAAGAAAACTGGATCAATAATTTACAGAGTCTCCTTTATTAAACTCTTACAAATATCTTTATGTATATGAACACAAACCAAGCCTGAAATGGTGAAATCATCAAGTTTTATCTCTAACAATTACTTCTTTGTTGTAAACTTTGGACACCAGTTTTGCCATACGGTGACAGTCCCCATACATTTTAAGGTTCTTTACAATCCTAATTGATAGTTGCATATGTATTACAAAGTGATAATGGGTTTAGATCAAAACCATAATTTTTAACCAAGGGCCAAGCCTTTCTTGCCACCGTCGAGTTTGACTGAGACCCACCCTTTTTGTAAAACCCAACTCGTTTAAGAACTAAAAATCACCTCCCAAAAATTTTGTTTTTGAGAAAAAAACCTCCAAAAACTTGGCATTTGCCCTTTTTAAAAAACAATCCAGCATTTTGCCCTCTTTCCCAAATTAATTAGGGAAATGCCCCTTTTTTGAAACTCGATTTTCTCAAAATTGAGTTAAGCCCTATAGTGGCGTTTTTAAGGAGCCTATAGTGACGTTTTAAGGACCTATAGTGGCGTTTTGTAACTCAATCTCTATGAAGTCAAGTTATAGGTAAAAAAAAGAAAAAAATTTTGCATGTAACTCGACTTTATGGAGATCAAGTTAAAAAAATGCCACTATAGGTCCTTGAAACGTCACTATAGGGCTCCAGAATTTTTTTTTATTTTTTTTTTATAACTCGATTTTAAGAAAATCGAGTTTTAAAAGATGAGCATTTCCCTAATTAGTTTGGGAAATGGGGCAAAATGAAAGGGGCATTTGCCCATTCTACCCAAAAACTTAGTTGGTTTAGCATTTTTTGTTCCTTTGCTGGTTTTGTGGCCCACGCAATAAGGTGGAGACGTGGAAGAGATGAATTAGTGCGAGAAGGTGCATAATACTTTTAAAAAAAGCTAGCCTTGAGCAATTGCTCACACGCGTATTCTGAGGCTCTTTTATTTTTTGTGTAAAGGTTAATAGTGTTGATTCATCATAATTCAAAGACATTTTCAAATCATAAAATATCAAGGGGGTGTGATGATATTTATATCAAGAAATTATTTCACTCGCAGCAAAACTTCCAAATGTTTAAACCCAAATTCAATAGATTATACAATTCAATAGATTATACTTAGAGTAAACAGAAGTCATGAAAAAAAAAATCGGAATAGTCAAAATGAATAACAAAATATTAACTAAACTACAATATGTCTTCAATCAGTGCTAGCAAAAAAAAAAAAAAAAACACCCTACTAAAAACCATGTTGACGAAGCACTTTGTTCCACGAATTCCCACCTATTCAAACAAAAAATGTAAAATACTAAATTGAATGAATATAATGGATATAGAAATCTAAACAACATATTAGGGGAAAAAAAGTACTCATCCAATGGCATGTTTTGTCGAATAACTTTTGGGCCTCCTTAATTACAAATAGCAAGCAGTAATCTAAGAAGAAATTAATAACATGAAATCAAAAAAAAAATACGAAATGTACATATCTGTTCACAAAATGTACCTATGAAAATCCATTATTATAACCCAAAAAAAAAAAAAAACAATTCAGAGTGAGAGAGATACACTTATTGCAAACCACTTTCTTAATCTCCACTGATGGTGACTTGGTGCCCTAAAACAGAATCTCCATTGTTGGAGACCAAGGATGACTGTGAAGAATTCAATTTTTAAGGAAAAGAGAAGAAAAAGAAAAAAGGTGTACTATTGTTCTTGTGTTGTCAATTAATATCACAAAATTACAAAAAGAATTTTGAAAACAAACCCAATTGAATTTTATTAAAAAACTAAGAAAAGCACAAATTTTTACAACCCCATATGATATTAAAACACAAACACATTTTTTGATGTATAACACAGTTTCTTACAATTGAATAAAAGAGAAAAGGCAAACCATCAAATGGTTAGCAACCTTTTCGTATTGGTAAAAACAGTAGTGGACTCAACCACAAAGTCGGCTTCAGCCTGATCCACGGGATCTCTTCTAGGTTCCTGAAAAATTTCATCTTTCAAGCAACAACACTTAAACAATAAAACCCATTTTCAATCTTTAAACTACAAAATGAAGACATAAAAGAAATGCAGTGATGGGTTTCTCACCGAAGAGAAGGGTCAATGCTTTTTTATTGTTATTATTTTAATCTAATTGATAAGTGGATAAAAGGAATTTGAAAACTAACAGGAAAGTCATCTTATTTTATAGGCAACATTTTAGTAGGAGTTAGATAAGTATTTTTACAGGGTTATCCTTCAATTTTGTCTCTACTTAAACTTAGGACATAGGGGTATTTTGGAACCAAAAAAAAAATCCAGTTCAAATAGGGGAAGTCCCTTAAATAGTAGTATAGATGCATAAATGAATAATAAAGTGATGTACATTAATTATGGGGGCAGTTATGTAATTAACTTTTTTTTATGATGGAATGTAATTAAATTTTAATATATTAATGACATGAAAAGTAGTGTCTTTCTTATCATTAGATCTTATAAGAATCAAAGACTATGAAAAGGTGTAACTCTTTCGAAGTTAAACTATATATATATATATATATATGTTGGGTTCGAGTTACACCTGGTGTAATTTTAAGTAATGTTACACCATCCAATAACTTGTTAATGAATTTATATTTTGAAAATTCCACCTTCGGATTACATGTTCTATTTGTTCTAAACATACATGCCAATTTTCATACCTATCGGATGTTATTTACCATTCGATCCATAAACTTGTCTTTTATGTATTATTTCAAACTACAAAAACTTGAATTTATACAATTGATAGATAACATGACTATTGATCTTTGATCACCTTGAAATTTTGCAAGCATGGAGAATATACAAAGATAATGTAATCCAATGATTGATTTATCAAAATTCACATCCAAGTAAAAAATATTGATTGGTGTAACATTGCTTAGAGTTACACTAGATGTAACTTGAACCCAACCTATAGAGATATATATATATATATATATATATAGTTGAACCGTAAGCAGTAGAATAAGAGAAGAGATAGGAATATATTAATCCAAACTTTGTGTTTGGATTCAAACTTATCTTTTAACTTATTTTGGGCTGGTAAATAGTTAAACTTATTTTGATAAGAAACTATATAAACGAAAATTAGATTTAGATATGCCACATCTATGACATAAATAAGTCATAATCATGTAGTTAAAACAATATCTCATATAAAGCAACTTGATAGGAAGCAAGTTACTAGCATACTACGGAAACTCAACATCCCATTTTAAACCACAATTCTTTGATTCAGGCATGGAACCAAAGACCAAAACAAATTGAGTCTCTTCGTTCTTTTCTCAAGAATGAAAGTGGACAGAAAATGCAGAAAACTATCCCATATGGCCTTTTTTTTAGTGGTCATTATGCTAGTTTTCCATATTGTGAACCTATACGGTTTTTTTTTTTTTTTTTTTTTTTTTTTTTTTTTTTTTTTTGTGGGGGGGTGGGGGGGGGGGGGAACTATTTGTAATGAATAACTTACCTTCGTGCATCCTTTAATGAAATGCAAGGTCATTTGTTAAGGACTCTAATCTCATTAGAATCACTAACTAAATTGGAAGCCCAAATTTTTTTTTTTTTTTTTAGGATTCCTTACTCTAATGTTGTGATAGACATCTTCTGTAGTACTACCATCCACTATTTATCAAAGGAAAAAAATGCATTGTATATGATGTCTCCTCAAATAGAGATATTATTATTATTATTATTATTAATTTACATATTTCTTTGATAACTTTTGTGATGATGTTAGAAATGATAGCTCTAAACATTCGCTATCAATTTGGAGTAGTCCATCTCTGAAGTTGGTAGATGATTTGTTATCTACCCAGGATGTTGATTCAACACCTTGTTCTAGTCCAACTGAAATTCCAGCAAATGATAGTAAAGGAAAGAGAATATCGGTTGTATGGAATCATTGTAAGAAACGAAAAGTTGAAAAGAAGGACTTGGTTGGTGAGTCTAAACAACAACTGAGCATGGACTATTTTCATTTTGATCCAAAGTTAGTGAGGAGGAAGCTTGCGAACATGGTCATCTTGCATGAGTGCCCTCTAAACATGGTTGAACACATTGGTTTTAGAGAATTTTCAGCTTCTCTTCAACCATTATTTAAGATGGTTTGTAGAAACACATTAAAGAGAGACATTTTGAAAATTTATGATTATGAAAGGGGGAAGACTGTTATGGAGTTGGAGAAGATTCCAAGTAGAATTGCAATCTCAACTTCTATGTGGACTTCAAGCAATAAAAGGAGACAATTTATGCTTGTCAAAGCGCATTATGTTGATGACTCTTGGACTTTGGAAAGCCGGGTTATGAGGTACCTATTTGTTTTAAGTGTGTTGGGTTAAAATGAATCGACCCCTTTAATTAATTAATTACCCAAGTTAATTAATTAGGTTCAATTACATTCAATGACGTGGCAACACAAATAAATCACCAACTAAACTAAATGCAGTGGAAATTAAATTGACACGGTGATTTGTTTACAAATGGGGAAAACCTCCAATGCAAAAAACCCCACCAGGTGATTTTTAGGTCACTACTCCCAAGAATCCACTATTATCGATCACAAGCGGTTACAAGTATAAAGAATCTTACCAAACACTTTGGCCTATCCTGAAATACCAATCTATAGTTGAACCCTTACCCCAATACCTAATTGGACTTCTATTGTAGTGGCAATCTTCCAATTCAATGCATGAATCCCAGTACGTGACTAACCAATGATGCACGAATCTAAGTACGTGATTGACACCAGTAACTTGAAGATGCTGGCTGCAAAGTTCTTCAGTTCCTCAACGATGAAGATCAGGAAGCTCCTTAGCTACAAAACCCATTGGTGCAAAGACACAATCGCTTCTTTTTGAGAGAACAAGGCACTAGGTGATTTTCTGCATGTGCGACGACCTTTAAAATAATCCTTATATATGTCTAGGGTTGTGAGAAAAGAAACCCTATACAAATATACAAGCATGGGCCGAAAATCAGATTTGGAATTTCTGATTTCATATATCTCGACAAAAACAACTTGTGTCGAGCTTCGACTTTAAATCTCGATAGAAGTCTTTCTGTCAAGATTGCTGTCGAGCTTTAATGAATAGCTCTTCTTCACTTGTTTCTTGGTTAGATCTTCATGGCTTTAACACTTGACTTGAACAATATGTTTCTTGAAGTCTTAAACCCATCCTAGATCTACCCAAATACAAGTAAAGTGCATTTTGTCAAAGGATTAGACAGTTACATAAAGTATGTCCCTAACAATCTCTCCCTTTGGCAATCCGTGACAAAACTAGAACAAAACAAATAATCATGAGAGAAGTCTTAAATCACTAACTCATAACCACTTGTTGTATTACAAAGTAAATCTATCCCTACTACAAACTCTTGAAAAACTTTGCAAGAAAAGAGTTCATGACATGATAAACTTTCATAACCTATCTTTTTCAAACACTCAAACAAAACTCATCAAGGCATCATGTGTAAAACAAAAATAAGGATTGTGTACATAAAGAAACATGTGTACAAAGATAGAAATGAAACAACACATGTAGAGGTAGGTGAAGAAAAATATACATCATCATCATATATGAAAAAAAAAAAAATACAATGAATGTAAATAAATAGTCACAAGACCGAAGGTACAAGAGGCTAATGTAACTAAAAGAAGGAAAAGTACACATAAACCTCACTACATCCCTCAATGCTATATGCACTCCCCTTAACAAAAAATCCTATACTAACTCTCGTCTTAAGTACAAGACTACTCTCAAAAACCCAAAACTACTCCTCCTTTTTGTCACCAATGACAAAGGGCAAGACATTGAGAGGTCATCATCTCGTCATCATTGAAAGAGTCAGCATCATCCTCATTATCCTCATCATCAAGAGAGGCCTCCGGAGAAGGAGAGGGAGAAGGAGCAAGACCAGCCATGCAAGCCTGTCGATGAGTAATGCGTCCTACTCCAGTGTTCATTTTACACATCTCATCAGTGAGAGTGTTCAAATGACCACTAAGGTCAGCATGCATTCACTGAAGCTGCTCCATGATGGCCTCGAGGGTCATACCACCAGCTGCAGAGGAAGAAGGAGCGGAAGAGGGTGGAACTGCAAAAGCCACAGGATCAGTCATCTCTACTCGTGGCCGATTTGTTCTTGGAAGTTTTCAAAGAAGTCCATCTTGGCCTTCTCATCAAAAAACCGAATATGAGATGGAACAAGAGGAAGAGCAGAAGAGGATGACCCGGAACCATGATGAAGGTTCCGAGCCGAAGTGGATTTCTTCTCTTTGGGTGCCATAAGGAGGTTCTATTCGAGAGAGAGAGATAGAGAAAGAAAGAATAGAAACACAACACAAGTTCAGAATAGAAAGAAGGAAAAAAACGTATGCATGAAAAAAAGCATGAACATGTGACATGTAAAAGTAAATACATCATGGGTGACACCCAATCCAATCCTAGCAGCACTCATATCAATAATCAAGCACACACATCTACTTATGCATGAAACATAGTTATAAAGCAAATGGAATGCAATGCATGAGCATATGATGTCAAATTCACAAAACCCAACACACAATATTCACAAAATTCTCAAAAAACCAAAAAATTTCAAAACCCCAAAAACCTAAGTTTTAATGCATGAAATGCATGAAAGAGAGAGGAATTACCAAGTGGATCTAGCTTGGATTAGGCCGAAAATCACTTGGGTGAAAGGATTTTAGTGAGAAAAGAAGGTTTGAGTCGAGAGAGAGGAGAGATCTATTGAGATAAAAAGAGAGAAATGAAATCTGAATCGCGCCTCAGTTATATATAGAAAACGCAGCTCAATGGATCAATATTTCTATCAAGAATCTGTTAAGCACTAAATCTCGATAGAAGAGAGTTTGTCGAGGATTTGTCGAGAATCTGTTAATGGCTAAAGAAAGATCTTGATGGATTGAAGATCTGTCGAGAATCTCTCGAGCAGACAGAAAGCACAAGAATTTTGCTCGATTGATCAAACAAGATGTCAAGAAGCTATCGAGAGAGAACCCAGAAACTTTGATGGATTGAGAATCTGTCAAGAAGCTATTGAGAGAAAACCCAGAAAACTCGATGGATCAAGAATCTGTTGAGGATCTATCGAGAAGACAGAGAGCACGGGAAAAATTCTTGATGGGTCGAGTTGCTGTCGAGGTCACAAAAAGGAGTTTTAATAGAAAGGGTTTCTGTTAAGGACGTGTCAAGAAGCTGTCGAGCTTGAAGGAAAGAGGTTTTTCAAGAAGGGAAAAACACAGAGAGATGAATGCAACAAGCAAGCTATTAACCAAACATCCAAGTGACATTATTAAGCTCTCAAAACTCAACTCAACATAGATGCAAAGCATTCATAGATCCAAAAACTCACACACATACTAAACAAGTCTAGCCCATTTTGTATTTCAAAAACAAGTTAAGACAGTTTAGTGAGCATATATCAACACATGTATTCCTTGTGATAGCCAAATCACATTGTACCTGCACATGTATTAAAAGTAGCAAAGAATTTGCATGTTGTGTGTAAAACATAACAAAAGTGCACAAGTGTCTCATATTATGAAGATTTGAGATATGAGAAAATCAAATACACTCACACACAATCCGAACTACTTGATGAGGACTATCACTTTTGAGGTATATCCTATAACTCCTAAAAACACACTTGCAACCATATTAAAAGCATTCTAATTCTTTTTGCTTTTATTTTCTTTTGAGCATAGCATGCACGGGCATATAAGAGAGAAGAAATTACCCAATTGTGTAAGCTTAAAACATCACACTTTGATGTGCTAAAGCACACAGATGTTATAAAAGATTGGGGGGTTTTAGTGGTGAGATGGTTATTTATGCCTTTCTCTTAGGATTTTCTAGTCATTTCTATCAAAAAGAGTGATATGAGCATGAGATATAAGAGATCATCTTAATCGTACTCATCACAAACACGAGTCATAAGCTCACTTGCTTAGTTGTGCATAGAAATGCTCATCTAAGCTACAAGAGATACAAAGTTTAGAAACTTTGTTTTAATGGCCACCAAAGATACACAAGTACCAATATACACAACACACACTGTTTTTGTATTTTTATAATTTTTCATTTTTTTATTATTTTTTTTAATGAAAAAAAACTAAAGCAAAACTGAAAAAAACCAAAACAAAAAAAAAATGAAAAACAAAAAAATAAAGAAAACACACAGCATAAAACTAGATGCATATGCCTAAGAAGGAGAGTGAGAGAAAGAGATCACTCCAAGGAGATTACACCAATGTTTTGGCATAGGAATTCAAACCATTTGCTTTCCAAAGGCTTAGTGAATAAGTTCGCCTTTCGATCATCAGTATGAATGAATTCAAGGGTGAGAGTGCCATCGTCAACAAGTTCATGAATGAAATGATGTCTGATCTCTATATGTTTAGTTCGAGAATTTTGAACAGGATTTTTAGAGATATTGATAGCACTGGTATTGTCACAATAAATGGTGAGATGTTCTTGACGAATACCATAATTAGAAGAAGTTTTTGCATCCATAGAAGTTGGGTGCAGCAATTAACAGCAGCAATATATTCAACCTTAGTAGTAGACAAAGAGATGGAATTCTACTTCTTACTCATCTAGAAGACAAGATTATTACCTACATAGAAACAACCCCCTAATGTGCTCTTTCTATCATCTGCATTCCCAGCCCAGTCGGCATCAGAATATCCAGCTAGGACATCATTTGTGTCCTTATTGTACCACACCCCGAAATCAGCGATGGACTTAACATATTTTATGATTCTTTTTAAAACAATCATATGAAACTCTTTGGAATTAGCATAATATCTAGCACACACTCCTACACTTATGTCAAGTCTACTAGCAGTAAGATACAAAAGACACTGTAACTTATGTTAAGTCTACTAGCATCAGGTACCAAACTGTAGCAGTTTTCCAAAGTGCAAACCCACTTATGAGATGCTTTCCGGACTCATTTAGTACTATTCACTTCCCTTTGGAGAATAGTGCCATGAAGTCTTGATCATAGATTTGATTTATGCTCAGCAAATTTACTCTTAGACCTTATACATACAATATGATGGTGAACCAAAAATCGAGCTATCTCCAGTTCGTCCATATTGTTGTTAAAGACCAAAAAGGTTAACTCAACATAAGAAGGTTTTCCACCCTTAACCGTCTATGGGTTTGAAGGTCGTCCATTGTGAAAACAACTAGGCGACCTCTCAACACTTAGAAAATTTTCAAAATGGATTTATGTACAAAAACTTATGATTCGGACCACGTTATACTATTTAGAAGTAATGAGCAAAATCTAGGTTCATCGCTATGAACTTCCTACTAAGTTCTTAACTTCTAACGGCAGTTGTAGAAGATAAGATTGAACCTTCTAACTTCTATAATAGTTGTGGAAGTTAAGTTTGAACTTTCTAACTTCCATACATGTTGAGGAAGTTACCAAACAAGTAACCACTCCAAAACTCACTATATAAGGACTCTTCCACATCAAATGAAAGTATGTTTTCCACTATCCTTAAAGTTAGAATTCTTGAGTTTTAGAGAGAAAAATAACTTAAGCATTGGAGGGTTCTTGGCTGATTCACTCCGGTCACCTTTGATTTTGTGTTTCTTTCTTTTTAGACCTTCCAAGAAACCACTAGCCCATTAAAGCCTGGAGAATTTAGTCTACTGATTTTTTGTGCATCATCAGTTAGCGCTATCTGTGGGAAAGATTAAATTTGTATTTTGCAATTTATCTTTCTTAGACAAAAGGCTATATGGTCCAGATAAGGTTAGTGGCCACTAGTCCAGGCCACCAGGAGATTGGGAATGCTTCTAGCCACCCCAACCGCACTCACTAGTTAGCACCTATCATATAACTGCCTTCTGCTCAACAAATACAGTCCATGGCAGCTGCCATGGCAGAGCTAATTCGTTAGAATCAAGAACTGGCCTAAGAGATTAACCAAAGGAGGCAACATCATGAATGATGCACAGAAGGGCAAGCTCAGAGTCAAGAAGTTAGAGAAGGAGAAAATATTGAGCATGAGAACCACTTAAGAGGTACTGCATCACGTAGGGTGCCACACTTAGAGAGGGAAATGGATTAAATAAGGAGAGCCATGGAAGAGATGAGGGAGAATATGAGAAGGACGAATCATGTAGATGATTTAGTTCATTGAACTGATTCCACTTTCATAGCTTCCATCAATAGTCATCCTTTGTCTTCCAAGTTCAAGATGCCTTTGTTGAATTCGTATGATGGAACGCGCGACCCATGTAACCACATTGCAACCTTCAAGACCACAATGCACCTTCAAGTAATTCCAGATGAGATAATGTGTAGGGCCTTCCCAACTACCCTTAAGGGGCCAACATGAGTTTGGTTTAGTAAAATACCTTTGAACGTTGTTGGTTCTTTTGAGGAGTTGAGTAAGTTGCTTGTCAACAACTTTATCGGAGGACAAAGGCTTAAACACTACTCGTCCAGCCTGCTGACTATAAAGGAAAGAGATAATGAGAGCTTGCGGTCCTTCATCACTCGCTTCAACAGGGAAGCCTTAATGGTAGACAAGATGGATGACAAGTTGTGGTTAGCAGCCTTCCACAATGGAGTTAGTTCAGATTTATTCATCCACAAGCTTTATGATCAGGAACCACAAACCATGGCTGAGCTCGTCATTTAGCCCAAAGCTTCATGAATGTAAAGGATGTGATCATTGCCAAGAAAAGGAAGAGAGCAGAGCAAATTAAAGTAGACCTCCCATGACATCTTGAACAAGGCCCTCGTCTAAAGAAGGTACGGATGGGAGAGAAGAAGGATAAAGACAACAGGAAGGCAGGTTCGTCTTCAAGAAGGAGTCAGCACTACATACCCTTGAACGTTCCACTTAATCAGGTGCTTATGCAAATCAAGGATGACCCATCCTTGAAGTGGCTTGAGAAGATGAAGGGAGATCCTAATAAGCACAATAAGAATAAGTATTGTCGCTTTCATAGAGATCACGGGCATGACATGGACGAGTGCTATGACTTAAAGTAGCAGATAGAGAATCTCATCAAGTAGGGAAAGTTGAAGAATTTTCTTGGACGAGATCATAAGGACGAGAAGTTGAAAGGTAAGATAGAAGAGCCATCACAACCTCCACTGGGAGAAATAAGAGTTATTATAGGAAGAACTTCAGCAAGGCTATCTTTTAAGTCAAGGAAGACCTACTTAAAGGTAGTGTAGAACATCCAACTCTCTGGATGACCACCAAGGATGAGGGGGACAGACGAGCAGGCCATTACTTTCACAGACGGAGACCCTGGAAAGGTGTTGATAACTTTGCTCATTGCAGATTACATGACTAGAAAGGCGTTGATAGATAATGGGAGTTCAGCAGATATCCTATATTATCTCGCCTTCGAGTAGATGAGGCTTGGATGAGACCAACTTCGTCCAGTGAATTCGCCCTTAATATGATTTGGAGGAATGAATGTACAACCAATGGGAACTATTACTTTACCTATAGTGGTAGGAGCATATCTACAACAAATAGCCAAAGAAGTAAATTTCCTTATCATAGATTGTTCGTCTTCCTATAATGCCATCATTAGAAGACCAACTTTAAACAATTGGAAGGCAACATCGTTTACCTACCACATATCTGTCAAGTTCCCAACTAATTATGGAATAAGGCAAGTGCAAGGAGATCAGTTAGCCACTAGAGAATGCTACTTAGCCATGTTGGCTATGGATGAGCATGTGTAGATGATGAATATAGAGGAAAGAAGGGTTGTTGTAAAGCCCGCTGAAATACTGGAAGACATCCCTCTAGAAGAGGGTAATCCTGAGAAGTTTACCAAAATTGGAACAAGTATGGAAGAGAAGACAAGTAAGATCTCGTCTAGTTCTTAAGAAAGAGCATTGATGTTTTCACATGGAGTCATGAAAACATGTCAGGAATTGACCCAAGTATCATTACTCATCATTTGAATGTGTATCCATCTTCCAAGCCTATTCGCCTAAAAAAGAGGGTCTTTGCTCCTGAGCAAGATAATGCTATCAAGGAAGAGGTCCAGAAGTTAACCATAGTAGAATTTATTTGGGAAGTCTATTACCTAGATTGGCTAACTAATGTGATGATGGTCAAGAAGGCTAATGGAAAGTGGAGGATGTGTGTAGACTTCACTGATTTGAACAAGGCATACCCTAAGGATAGTTATCAGTTGTCACATATTAACTAGTTGGTAGACTCAACAGCAGGTCATCAATTGCTAAGTTTCATGGATGCCTTCTCAAGTTATAACCAAATAAAGATAGACGAGGCAGATCAAGAGAAGACATCCTTCATTACCAGTCAAGGTTTGCTTTGTTACAAAGTGATGTCATTTGGTTTGTTGTTACAAAGTGATGTCATTTGGTTTGAAGAATGCAGGTGCAACTTATTAGAGGTTGGTCAATCATACGTTTCATCCACATATAGGACAGAATGTAGAAGTTTATGTAGATGACATGCTGGTGAAGAGCTTGGACAAGAAGAAACATCTGGACGACCTACAAGAGACCCTTGACACACTTATAAGATATAACATGAAGCTAAATCCAAGTAAGTGTGCCTTCGGGGCTTCATTAGGGAAGTTTCTAGGGTTCATGGTTTCACAAAGGGGAATTGAAGCAAATCCTAATAAGATCCAAACAATATTGAACATGGAACCACCAAAGAATGTTAAGGGAGTCCAGTCCATCCATACCAGGTGAAGAGTTGTATTTATACTTAGCAGTATCCCCACATGTAGTAAGTTTAGCATTTATTAGGGAAGAAGGGAAAGTACAGAAGCCTGTGTATTATACAAACCGAGCATTAAGGGGGGTAGAAGGATGATATCAAATGATTGAAAAGTTGGCCTTTTCACTAATAATGGCTTCTAGAATGCTAAGGCATTACTTCCAGGCTCATGTCATCAATGTCATGATGGATCATCCGCTCAAGAAGGCAATGAACAAGTTGGAAGCCGCAGGACAACTGATCCAATGGGCTATAAAACTTAGTGAGTTTGATATCAGATATCAACCCAGGAATGCAATAAAAGCTCAAGCTCTAGTAGATTTCATTATAGAGTTCACTCCAAACCATGGTGATTTAAATAAGGGAAATGAAGCTAAGGCATGGGTCATCCACACTATATGTAGGAGGAATAGGAGTTGTATTGAAATCCCTGGAAGGGGACAAGTTAAAGTATGCAGATCGTCTACAGTACCAAACAACCAACAATGAAGTTGAGTGTGAAGCCTTTCTTAAAGGGCTAGAATTGGCTAAGTCCTTAGGGGCAGAGTCAGTAGTCGTCCAAGGAGACTCTTAGTTAATCATAGTCTAAGTAAATGGAACATGTGAAGCAAAGGAAGAACGGATGAAGAAGTACCTCAGTAGGGTGAAACATCTTATTAAGAAATTTAAGGAAGCTAGTTTCCTTCAAATCCTAATGGAGGAAAATATGACACTTTAGTAAAGGAAGCATCAGCAGATGGGTCGGTGGATAAGCTTGATGAAGTCCAATACATGCCTAATATAGATCTTCCCGAGGTGCAGCAGATAGAAGGTGAAGGGAATTTGATGACCCCGATAATAGCTTACCTAAGGGATGGAAGGCTTCCAGAAGAAAAAGATGAGGCTAGAAAGCTAAGGATCAAATAAGCTAAGTATGTCCTTATAAACGAGGTGCTATACAAAAGAGGCTTCTCTTAGCTTTACCTAAGGTGTTTAGCTTTAGACGAAGCAAACTACATATTGAGAGAAGTTCACGAAGGAGCATGCGGAAAGCATTTAGGAGCAAGAGTACTCGTCCACAAGGTTGTCCATGCAAGTTACTACTGGCCGACCATTCAAGCAGATGCTAAGGCTTATATCAAGGTGTGTGATCAGTGTCAACGCTTCAGCAACGTCCTTAGACAACCATTGAAGTACCTCACCCCGATGATAGCCCCATGGCCCTTTGCATAATGGGGATTGGATATTTTGGATCCCTTTCCAATAGGAAACAGGTAGATGAAGTTTTTGGTGGTGGGGATTGATTACTTTACTAAATGGGTGGAAGCTAAGCCTTTGACAAAGATCACACAACAAAATGTCAAAAACTTCATCTGGAAAAGCATTGTATGTAGGTTTGGGGTACCTAGGGTACTAGTGCCAAACGATGGATGGCAGTTTGATAACACACCCATCAGAGATTTTTGCAAGCAATTTGGAATCAAAAATCATTATTCCTCACCCTCCCACCTACAAGCAAATGGACAAGCAGAAGTTGCAAACCAATCCTTGTTAAAAATCATCAAAACTCGGCTTGAGGGAGCAAAAGGAGTATGGCTAGATAAGCTACCAGGCATTCTATGGGTGTACAGGACAACTATGAGGACCCCCATAGGGGAAAATCCTTTCAAACTAGTCTATGGAAGCAAAGCAATCATACTTGCAGAAGTACACATGGCTAATCACAGGGTGATGAAGTATCAGGATGAGGAGAATAAAGAACAACTTCATCTTAACATTGATCTAATAGACAAGGTAAGGATGGATGCAGAGCAGAGGATAGCAAGGTATAAAAACCTTATGGATAGACAATATGATGCGATGGTGAAACTTAAGCACTTCAACATTGGAGGCCTCGTCCTAAAAAGGGTCTCCTTGGCAACTAGAACTCAGCCCATGGAAAATTGGGACCTAATTGGGAAGGACCCTACAAGGTTATCAATAGCAAAAGGCAAGGATCATACTACTTGGAAGCCCTAGATGGACGGAGGTTAGAGCACCCCTAGAATGTGGAGCATCTAAGAAGATATTATTAGTAAAGGATTAGCCTAAACGAGTATCATCAAGGACGAGCATTATCATAGACGAAGTTGGAGTTATGTGTTACTTTCCTCATAATTATTTATGATTATTGTTAGTACTACACATTTTAATATTTTAATTCTCTAAAAGTGCATTAGTTTCCAACTTGTGCACTGCCTATGGATGAATTTGCGATGGACGAAGTCATGAACTCAGTCTATTTGTACATAAGTATTTTTAATTCCCTAAAGGCACTAGCTTCTAAGCATGTGCCATGCTTGTGGACGATGTTTATGTTGTGTATATATAGTTTGGATTTCCAATGTATATAATGTTGTGTGAATTTCTAATTTTCATGTTGTTTTCATTCAAAATAATCCACAAGAAGGATAAGGCCCAAGACGAGTAAAATCTCTAGACACGGAGATGTAACGTCTATGAGCTTTTCTTAAATAAGGATAAATCAAAGAAAAATAAACCTAAGGTATATTCGTCTAATCGTTGGATGAGGTAAAATGTGCACGTACAAATACTTAAAATCCATGGATGAATTTGACCAGCCAAATAGTCCAATCTTTGGACGAGTAAATGTTAGAAATGTCTTACCCAAAGATGAATAAAGGACTGTCCAGCCTATGGACGAGGGATAATACAAGCTATAAGTCAAATTTATGGACGAATAAAGCTAGCAAAAGAAATACCATTCATAGACGAGTTATACTTAGAAAACATAAAGAATGGTAAAGGTGTTAAGCATGAAAAATTTATCCTAACATGGACGATGTAAAAAAAGAAAATTCGTTCATATAGTTAGGACGATATAAAATGTCTTCATTAGTGGATGGACCAGACTTAAAACCATAGAAATAACATGGACGATGTAAACAAAGGAAATTCGTTCATACATAAAGCATACAACATGTTCAACACCAAATGAAAAATGAAAATGGAAGTAAATATTCATTCAGAAAATATAAAAAGGGTAGATAACCATCGTCCAAAAACCCTTGAGTTATTCAAAGCCAATAAAAGCTATTGTGTTTTTTGCACGTCCATAAACTTGGACGAGGGAATTGTACTTAAATGATTTTTAAAGTAAAGCCCAAAACAGTGGGCACTTCTAACAAACTAAAATAACTAAAATTTCTAAAAAAGAAATAAATTACTAGGATAAACCAGAGGGGGCATTGTCCCTAGACTTTAGGTTGTCCTTGCTAGCATTAGTGGCGTCCTAGGCAGGTTCAGTTGAAGCATCATCCACCACATTAACGTCCTCGGAGCTTGTCAGAAGTAGGGAACTCTCTGTGGTAGTGGAGATTTTGAAGTAGTCAAAATCCATCTCAGGGTAGGCCTCCTTGGCATCAGAACGGAAGTCCTCATAACCAGCAGTCTAATGACAATCTAGACGATTCTTGAACTCATCTGACCTTATGAAGGCTGCAACGGCTTCCTTCTGAGCCTTCTCCATAGACGAAGTAACCCCTTGGTCCTTCACCTCAAGGTGAGTGATACGGGTCTCCTTCTCAATGGAGTTTGCCTTGAGCTCCTCCACTTCATTCTTTAGCTTCTACTCAACTCCCTGTAGACGAGTAAGCTCCTCAGTTAGCTTGATTACTTTCCCCTTCTTCTAAAGGACCTTGTTATTCAACTCCTTACTCTTCTCCTAGACAGCCTTAGCCTCATTACAAAGCCCCTTGGCTTGGGTGGATGTAGTGTAAAATTTCGACATGGCCTAAAAAATAGATGGACGAAGGAGAGTTAAAATTTTTCCTTAAATTTCTTAGAAAATAAAATAGAGATAATAAAAAACTACATACCTTGAAAATGTCATGGATGACAGAATGCTCAAAGTCCTTCACTGACATGTTGTAGCAAGCATTCACCTCATTTTCAGTGATGAGTCCTTTGAACGACCTCCAAGCATAGCCCTCATCCAACACCAAGTTGGGAGGACGCTTGGTTTGCTTTGAAGGATGAGTCCTGTAAGGAGCTTTGGTTGCAGGAGAAGGAAGATTCTCAAGCTGGATGGATGGAATGGTCTAGACAGGTACCAAGTTCACCACCGAGTCGTCTAGGTCTACCGTCGTAGAAGGGAATTTTGGAACCTTGGGAGGAGTCTTACCAGACTTTTGCTTCTTGGAACCTCGACAACTTGGAAGGTCACCAAGGTCCACAAAACTGGATATGCCCTTCCTCTTCCCAACCTGGACAACAGGCTTTTGGACGACCAAGGGAGTAGCATTGTCTTGAACTTGGACGTCTTCTTCACCTTCAATGCCACTGGTAACAGCTTTCTCCTTGTTTTCCTTCATCGTGGCTAACCCTATGATAAAGAAGGTAAAGTTAGATGAAGCTTACTTCGATGAGTGGTCTCCTCATGTTAGGATTCTTTACAATAGGCTCAGGGCCAAGTCCCCAAATAGCTAGATGACTAAGGGTCACCAAGCTATGGAAGGACCTCTCAAGGAAGGCACGAGCTCTATCAATACGCTCCAAATGAAAGCTGTCCAAATGTGGACGAGTGACAGCTGTACAAACACAAGAATAGAGTTAAACGAGGAAAAGATAAAACAAAACAGATAAGCAAAGGAAGAAGAACATACCTTCAAGACGAAGATGACCTAGGGGGCTGGTAAAAGGAGGGAATGAGGCACTATTTACATCAATTGGGTCCTCAGCCCAATTTCCAGAAATAAAAAAGAATTCTTTCTTCCAAAGCTTGTCAAAAGAACTATGGCCCCTAATTAAACTAAATTGAGGGCCCCTAGACGAGAATTGGTAAAAACCAGCAGATTGTTTAATCTCTGAGGGCTTATAGCAATAAAGGAACTTGTCCACTGTGATTGGACGGTTCCCCTCAAGTGCCTCATGCCATAACACTTGCATGGCTATTATTGTCCTCTATCTATTAGGATTAAGCTGGTTTGGTCCAATACCCAACCTATGGAAGAGACCTCTACAAAAAAGAATTTAAAGGAAACCAAAGACTTGCTAATAGGTAAGAAGTATATACACCAAAACCTAAAAAAGGAGAACAACACCATTCCCCCTTTTCAGGTATAAAAGGTTTAAATTCACTAGGAATTTGATATCTACCTACAAGAGTTTTTAACTTACTCACATCCAAAGTAGACGCCACCTCGAGGGCACAACTATAGATTACATTTTCTTCCTCCTTTTTGTCTTGGGGAGGACTAGGTGACCTTCTGGACGAGCTAGCCTCAGCCTTAGAAGCCATCCTACGTTCCATCTCCTGGAATTCCTTTAAGGGAAAACCAGGGACCCTAGACGAATAATGCTCGTCTAGAGAACTACTATCACTACTACTTGTACTACCCTTACTACTACTTTCATAACTACTACCACCACTTCCAGCGGACATGTCCTAGTACTCGTCTATCTCTCTCTCAATACTACCACTAGATGTAGACATAATTGGAAGAATGAACAAGAAAAAAAACCTAAGGAGGAAGGGAAGGAAGTACCTGACAAGACTAGAAGACAAGTTCTAGATGAGGCTTTTGGACGAGAGGGCAGAAAGGAAATTATCAGAACAGTGAAGGGTAAGAGAGAAAATGCACATATTTATAGGGCCCAGAGGGGGGTCAACGAAGCAACGCGAACCAACCAGAAGTTGACATGTGACATTTTCTTGAAAAAATGAATTGACTCGACAAATCAAGCAATAAGATTACGATGTTGCATAACAATTGAACATTTAAAGTGTTGACACGTGTCAAAAGCAAATAGTTATCCTATAGTGTTCTAGATAGCCCTTGGACAAAGGGGGCAACTGATGGTGAACCAAAAATTGGGCTATCTCCAGTTTGTCCATAGTGTCATCCAGGACCAAAAAGGTTAACTCAACATAAGAAGGTTGTCCACCCTCAGGAGGTTGTTCGTGGGTTTGAAGGTCATCCATTGTGAAAATGACTAGACAACCTCTCAACACGTAGAAAATTTTCAGAATGGATTTATGTATTGAAGCTTATGATTCAGACCACGCTCTACGTTTTGAAGTAATGAGCAAAATCCTTGTTCATTGCTATAAACTTCCCACTAAGTTCTTAACTCCTAATGGCAGTTGTAAAAGATAAGATTGAACCTTCTAACTCCTATAGCAATTGTGAAAGTTAAATCTAAACCTTCTAACTTCCATACATGTTGAGGACGTTACCAAACAATAACCACTCCAAAACTCACTATATAAGGATTCATCTACATCAAATGAAAGTAAGTTTTCCACTATCCATAAAGTTGGAATTCTTGAGTTCTAGAGAGAAAACTAACTTAAGCATTGAAGGGTTCTTGGCCAGCTCACCCTGGTCACCTTTGATTTTGTGTTTCTTTCATTTCAGGCCTTCCAAGCAACCACTAGCCCATTGAAGCCCGGAGCATTCAGCCTACTAATTTTCTGTGCATCATCACAATACATTAGTAATGTCAAGCAGTCTAGGAAAGGAGATAGTTCCTTTTCCTTTTATTTGTGATTTGCTGTCATCACCAAAAGTAACAATACCACCCTTCTTAGACTCAAAAACCTTAAAGAGAGATCGGTCTCCAATCATATGTCTTGAGCATCCACTGTCAAGATACCATAAAGAAGTGTCCATTACTTTGAATGCCGATTTCAACATAAAGCATACTTCATGCTTATTTGAGAGATCACTTGGAATGGTTTTCTCCTTCAACTGCCATCTTCTTGTAAGAACTTTGATTTTCACCTTTCTTAGATGAACACCTCTACACATGTGCAATTTGAGATAGTCTAGTCTTTTCTAGGTTACATTAAGATCCTATTCAATATTTAATAAAAGAGCTTTGAAATAACTTTTAGACTTGCATTTTCTAAAACACTTAAGCAGACAAAGGTTAGAAAAGCAAGATGTATTTGGAACATAAGATCTTTTCATATTGATTAATTCCATGACAATAAGGGTCAATGGATCTCACTGCAATGATAAAAATATAATCAGAGTGTGCCTGCTCTGATACCACTTGTTAGGTTAAAATGAATCGACCCCTTTAATTAATTAATTACCTAAGTTAATTAATTAGGTTCAATTACATGCAATGGCATAGCAGCATAAACAAATCACCAACTAAACTAAATGCAACAGAAATTAAATTGACACGGTGATTTGTTTACGAATAGGGAAAACCTCCAAGGCAAAAAACCTCACCAGGTGATTTTTAGGTCACCACTCCCAAGAATCCTTTATTATCAATCACAAGCGGTTACAAGTATAAGGAATCTTACCAAACTCTTTGGCCTATCCCAAAATACCAACCTACAATTGAACCCTTACCCTAATACCCAATTGGACTTATGTTGTAGTGGCAATCTTCCAGTTCAAGGCATGAATTCTAGTACATGACTATCCAATGATGCACAGATTCAAATACGTGACTGACACCAACAACTTGAAGAACATGTTGGCTGCAAAGTTCTTTAGTTCATCAACAATGAAGATTAGGAAGCTCCTTAGTTACAAAACCCAATGGCACAAAGACACAGTCGTTTCTTTTTAAGAGAAAAAGGCACTAGGTCACTTTTTGCATATGCGACGGCCTTTAAAATAATTCCTATATATGTCTAGGGTTGTGAGAAAAGAAACCCTATACAAATATATAAGCATAGGAAGAAAACCAGAATTGAAATTTCTGATTTCGTGGTCTCAACAGATCAGCTTTTGTCGAGCTTTGACTTTAAATCTCGTTAGAAGTCTTTCTGTCAATATTGTTGTCGAGCTTTAATGAACAACTTTTTTTCACTTGTTTCTTGGTTAGATCTTCATGGCTTTAACACTTGACTTAAACAACATGTTTCTTGAAGTCTTAAACTCATCCTAGATCTACCCAATTACAAGTAAAGTTCATTTTGTCAAAAGATTAGCCAATTACATATAATATGTCCCTAACAAAGTGCATTTTTATTTATTAAGCTATTCTATTATATTTATTCCACCATTGATTATTATATTAATCAAGTTATATAGTAATTATTTGATTTGTTTGTATTAGGTTTATTTATGTACCTTTTCCACACACAAACGAAGTTCTTTCTAATGCCCTTCTAGATTGCTTATTAGAATGGAATGTTGATAGGAAGTTATCTACTATGGTTGTGGATGATTATGGTACAACTGATGCAATGGTAAAAATTCTCTAGGACAAGTTTCAAATTAGTTCACTTATATTGCATGGATCATTGTTGCATATGCATTGTGCTACATATATTTTTAATTTGATTGCTCAAGATGGTTTGGCTATTATTGGTGAAAGTATTGGCAAGATTCGTGAAAGTGTACTCTTTTGGACAAAACCAAAAAAGAGAAATAAAAAATTTGAAGAAGCAGCCTGACAATTACATATAAAGATGTTTTTCTTCACTTGAGACAATGTGATTCATCTTATAATTGCATACCAAGTGAGATTGATTGGGAGGTAGTAAAAGATATTTGTGGTACATTGGAATTATTTTACGACATGACAAAGTTTGTTTCTAGTACTACCTACCCTAAAGCTAGCATGTATTTTAATTATATGTGCCAAGTGAAAATGGAGTTATCTGAATGTATCATATCTTCAAATGAGGTGATTAGGAAGATGGCATCAAACATGTTGGAAAAATTTCATAGTTATTGGAATGTGGTTGATCATATCATGGGTGTCGCAGCTGTCTTAGATCCAAGATTTAAGGTGAAGTTTTTAGAATGGTGTTTCCCTACCATTTACGGTGACACAACTTATGAAGAAATTGAGAAGATTAGGAGAATTATCTATGACTTGCTTGAGTAGTACCATTCCAAGGAAATGGATAAAGAGGCTAGTTTTGATAATTCTTCATTCTGTATGACAAAGGGTTCTCAATCCAAGTCACTTTATGAGTTTAATTTTTTCGTTAGTAGTGAAATAAAGTGTAGGAATGTGAAATTAGAGTTTGATCATTACATTGAGGCTGAAGTGTTGCCAAGAACTTCCAAATTTTGATATTTTGTCATGGTGGAAGGGTAATGGTGTGAAGTATCATACTTTGCAACGCATTGCAAGGGATATTCTAGCTGTTACAGTGTCAACATTTGCTTTAGAATCCCCTTTTAGTACTTATGAGTGATTGTTAGGTTCACACCGTAATAGACTTCATCCAAAGACATTGGAGGCATTGATGTTGCCCAAAATTGGTTGCAAAATGAAACTAAAGGTAACTAAACTAATAGTTCAATTAGTGATCAAATTAAATTTGTATTCTATATTTTTTGTTTATATGATTTGATGATGTTTATTTTGTTTTGTATGTTTCTTTTCGTTTGTAGGGTTTGTGAGAGACCGCATTGGGTGCTCTCAAAAAAGAGATTCAGGTGCTTAGGGCACCTCTCTTTTGGGGTAATTGTGTGGAATCACCACTTATTTTTTATACTAAAAAAATAAGAAAAAATAAAATACAATTACATGTCCAAAAATTCCTCAAATGTTATTAATTGATTATGGAAATACAATTACATCGTGGTAGAATAACTTTTCAAGGCTTTGGTCCTAATACAATCTACGTAAAAGTCACAAAACTTTGATCCTAGTTACAATCTACCAAAAACAAAAGACAAAACACTACTCTACTATCCAAAAACCCATGTTTGGGGGCTAGGTTACGGAATGAGAAGGTGTTAGGCACCCATTATATACCCTTTTGTATAACATTGAATTATATGTTGGAATACATGTAACAAACACTTTACTTGACAAAATTAGTTTAAACAAATTCATCTTATGAACATGCCCTCTTCTAAAAGAAAAAAAAAAATCAAATCTGTTTTGTAAGGTTGAGAAAAATGAAATTTGATTAACAGAAAATCAGACCTATTTTGTAAAGGATTAAAGAAAATCAAATTTGGTTAATAAAAATCAGATTTGTTTTGTAAAGGATATATAAAAAAAAATAAAAATAAAAATAAAAAGAGAGAGATTTGGTTAGTAAAAATCAGATCTATTTTGTAAAGGATAAAAAAAAATGGGATTTGGTCAATAAAAATCATAACTGTTTTGTAAAGGATAAAAACAAATGAGATTTCGTTAAAAGAGGATTCATATTCATAATTCAAATCTATTATGCATGCATCACAGATTTATGGAATGACATATAAAACAAATTTAACCTGGCTATTAATTCATTCTTTGAAGTTCAAAATCTGCAGTTTTTATTCAATAAGAAATCTTTTTGAAAAAAAATTTCAGATCTGTATTTAGTGAAAATACAGATCCGATTTTCTAACTAGAAAGATTTTCAGATCTGTATTTAATGAAAATATATATCAGTTTTTGACTCAAAAAAAAATTTCAAATCTGTATTTAATGAAAATACATATATGTTTTGTGACCAAAAAAGTTTTCAGATCTATATTTAATGAAAATACATATATGTTTTGTGACCAGAAAAATTTCAGATCTGTATTTAGTGAAAATACAGATCTATTAATATTTTAAAAAAAGATTTTTGGTGATTAATTGCAGATTTTGAAATCAAAGAAGAATTAAAACATGTTAATCAACTAAAGAACATGTCAAAGAAAATTCCAACTAAATATGGCAAATATGAATTATGAACAAGATCATGATTAAATCAAACATGTATTAACAAAATTCATGCAATGAACAATCACAACATATTAATTAATGGAAAAGATAAAAACAAACATAAGAATGAAATTGAATACCTCTTGCATGAGCGTACCCTTCAATAGAAGAATACCCTTCTTTGAGGTCTAAAATACTATACTTACAAAAAAGAAGTTCTTAAAGCCAAGGCTTCTAGAACGTCTTTAACGTAAGGGGAACAGAGCCGCTTCTATATGGTACTAGTTGTTGTTTCATTGAATTTGCTTCATTAATAGGACCCGGTTGCTGGAGAAGAAAATCAATTTATTGCTTATGTAGCTTACCCCTTAGACCTCTTTGAAGAAGGTTCTGTTACTAGACTTGTGTTTTTGGTAAATAGTCGCCCAAGCCTGGTCACTGTGACCCCCTTTGTGAGAAGGGCCAGAAAATGGTGGTCAAAGAAAGGGTTAGAAAGAGGGGTCCCTTGAATGTTGGGAGGCCTTCCCTATTTACAGAGGTATTAGTTGCTTACAATATAAGCTAGGTTTGCTTAAAAATTAAGTCCAATCAGCTTAAAAAATAAGCAAAAAAACGTATGGGGGAAAATCCTTAAAAAAAAGGAGATTTGGATATGAGTAAGCTAATTTTTCAGATCATAACAAGCTTCAGTATTTTGATCATATCATTCTACTAAAAATTTGGATTAAGATAAAATTTTGACAGATGAAGTTAAATTTGATTCTTTACAACTTTGCTAGAAATAGCCTAGTTAGAATTTTGAGTTCTACTATGAAAAAAGTGCCTTAGAATGTGAATCTGAAATGTGCTACTTGATTAGCACGTTTTTGAGGTGTGTTAGGTTCTAAGTATTTAGGAACTAATGTATTAGAACTCTAATTTGTATTGTTGGCAAACTATGATCAAAACCAGTTTTTAGTCTTGTTTTAGACTTGCTCAAAGTATGTGTTTTATGTAAAGTTGGAATTGAGCTGCTGCAGAATTCATTGTGCAATTCCATCTGGCTTGATCAATCGAGAATTAGACTTGACCAATTGAAAGTCGGGCAGAATGTTTTTTCTACAGAATTTCCAACTCAACCCTAAGCCCATATGACGTGTAGGGTTTTATGTTTTGCCCTAGGTATAAAAGGGAAACCCTAACTACATTTTTGAGGTTGCTCTATTTGCTCTGTGTGTGAATCTCTTGTGAGATCTGAGAGGTGGTTGCATTCACACATGCCTAGGATTATCAAGAAGGAGATTTCATTGAGAGCTTGATGATCATTCAGTTGCTGCAATAAAAGCTTAGAGATGCACAAGCAGGAGTGCTTGTACTTGCTGGAGAATCTAAGAAAGAAGAAGTCCGTGGTCTTGAAGCTATCACATGGTCGTGTCAGTAAGTTTTCTACTAGTGGGTAGCAATAGGATGTTAGTGGTCTAAGTCGCTATTGTAAAACTTCAATTCTTTCATAGTGAATTTAAGTTTACTTTGAGGATAGCTAGGTTAAATCCTCCCCAGGTTTTTACCGGTGTGGTTTTCTTGGTCATCATATCTTTGTGTTCTTTATATTCTGTACTTTACATTGATATGATTATATGACTGTGTGTTAACCTAGATCTGAAATTTGGACTAAGTAATCACTTGGTTAATTAACTAGGTTAATCCAATTGTGTTTTAAGGGGTCTAAAAATGTACAAGTGGTATCAGAGCGAGTAGCTCTCTTGTTGTAGATCTTTTGATCTTTGAGCTGATCCTTGACCCTATTGTCATGAAACACGGACACTCTCTGGTTATTCCTCCTCACTTTGATGGGAATAATTATGCTTATTATAAAGTAAGGATGAAAGCATTCCTGAAATCTATTGATGAGAGAGTCTGGAACTCTGTTGAATACAAATGGGAGAAGCCCATTACTCCTGTGAGTGAGTGGCAAACTTCTCAGAAAGAAGCAGCCACTTTTAATAGCAAAGCTATGAATGCTATTTCTATGGAGGAATTTAAGAGAATCTCCAAAGTTGAGATTGCTCACATTGCTTGGAATATCCTCCAAACTGTGCATAAAGGCACAAAGGCAGTTAAAATCAATAAGTTACAGCAATTAACAACTAGATTTGAAAGCATTAGGATGTCTGATGATGAATTTTTTGATGAATTCTATGCCAAACTTAATGATATTGTTAATTCTGCTTATAATCTAGGTGAAATCTATAATCAACCTAAAATTGTTAGGAAGATTCTTAGATCTTTAATTGAAGATTTTAGATCCAAAGTGACTGCCATCACTAAGAGCAAGGATGTGGACTCCATCCCTGTTGATGAACTTGTAGGATCTCTTCAGTCTTATGAGTTGGACCTACCCAAAACTAGCAAATCCAAATCAATGGCTCTTAAGTAATTAGTTGATGATGAGCTCTCTGCTGCAGAGATTGCTTACCTTGCCAAGAACTTTAGGAATTTTCTTAGAAACAACAACAGAATGGTAAGAGATACGAACACTGCTGAACCTAGAAACTTTAAGAAGAATGATCCCACTAAGGTTAACAACACTGAAAAACCTAGAGAAAAAGTAAGTCAATCTTCTAATAACTCTATAGGTCCTCAATGTTTTAGATGTCAAGGGTATGATCATATAAAATCTGAATGTCCTACATACTTGAGGTCTAAGGGTAAGGCTATGGCTGTAACCCTTAGTGATGATGAATTTTCTGATGATGAGTTTGGTTGTGACAAGGATGGAAACTTCATTGCTTTCACTACTACTGTTGTAGTCAATGAAAGCTTGTCTGTTGAAGAGAACCCTTCTGATGGGAAACTCTCTGAGGATGTAGATCTTCAAGAAGCCTACAATAAACTTTGCAAAGTTGCTACAAATGATGCTATGAGTGTTGAATTAGGCTTGAAGAAAATTGCATCTCTTGAGCTTGATAAGAAAAATTTGCTTGTGAATTTGTTTGATTCTACTGAACTTTTGAATAATGTGAAGTTTGAGAAAATGCTTTTGCTTGAAAAAATTAAGAAGTTGGAAAATGATCTATCTGTTGCTAGAGAACAAACTGATAGGTCTGCAAGCTCCAAACTTGATCACATGCTGAGTGTTCAAAAGTCTCCCTCTGAGAAAGCATCGTTGTGCCTGCACCCTATTCCACAAACTTTGTTCCTTCTTCTTCCTCTGAACCCCCTATGAGTGAGGTTATGAGTGAGATTGTTAAACCTATAGAAGTCACACCTCCTAGGAAGATTAGGGTTGATTTGAAAAAGTCTAAACCTAAGGAGTCTACCCTTTCTAAGGACAAGTTGCATGGTAAGCTTGCTTGGGTTTGTCATTTTTGTGGAAAGTCTGGGCACATTCATCCGAACTGTTTTAAGCTGCAAGTTGCTAAGAGAGCAAATAAACCAAAAGTACTTGTGCCTCAAGTACAAGATCCTATGGTACTTATTTGTGAATTGGTAAAGACTCGTAACCTTTATTCCAATCCTGGAGTTGGAAATCACTCTAATGTGAACAAGAATTCCAATGCTTGAGGTGCATCTAAAAATTTTTGGATGCAAATGGCTCAATCTAATTGAGTCTTTCTGACATGGTTCTTTTGCTTCATTGCTCTACCCTTTATGACCATTGTTTTTTGTTGATTTTTTTGTTTTCATTTTGTTTCTAGGACTTGCATTACATAACATTCATGCATTTCATTCTAGGATTGTTTTTGTTTCTTCTTTTCAAAATTTAAAAAATAAAAAATTAAAAAAAAAAAAAAAGAGGAAAAGGAAAAAGGGAAGCAAATTGTGTTTTGCACTAATAAAAAATCAAGCGATTACAAGTATAAGAAATCTTATTCTACTTGAACTATCCTAAAATACCATTTTATAGTTGAACTGTTACTCTAATCCACAAGAAATCTTGTTCTTGTAGAGACTTCTCATTTGCTCGGATACTAGTACGTGACTAATAGCACAACAACTTGAACGTTGTTATTGATGCAAAGTTCTTCAATCCTTGCTTGTAGATCTAGAAGCGACTTAGTACATAACTCTAAGGCACACAAGAAGTCACAGCAGTGCCTGTGAAACGTATATCACAATGTGTGTCTCTATATCTCTCTGTATATGATGACGTCTATAAAATATTGCTTTTGTATCCTTTGGAAACCTAGTACATGAAACCCTAGTTAAGCCTTGTCATCATGGGCCGAAAATAGATCTAGAATTTTAAAATCCATGAAGCTCGGTAGATCGAAGGTATTGAGCTAGATTTCGAGGTTCATTAAATCTCGACAGATCAAAGGTGTTGAGCTAGGTATCGATACTTCTTGTTCCATCTTTTCTTGTACTATTTCTTAAAAAAATTTAATGTCTTTAGTACTACCTCTTGATATTATATTCTTGAAATTACTTAGACACTACCAAATTACAATTAAAATGCATTTTTTATAGGATATGTCAGTTATATAAAAATATGACCCAAGGACAATTCCAGTTAAACAAAAAAAGTATTTCCCCGTCTCTCTCCCTAGTAGGAGCACCTCTCTCCACCTCTGTGTGGCCTTTACCCATCACCTCCGTGTGATCTTCTTCTACCACCTCTGTGTGGTTTCTTCTCCACCCCGTGTGGCACTCCTCCTTTCTTTCTCTCCTTAACCGGTTTTCCCTATCACTCTATCCTCTAAAATTAATAGAACCCTAACCCACATTCCACAAACCCATTCCAACACAAGCTTTCTCAGGGTGGCCGTGGATCTCGTGGTGACCGTGGGTCTCTCTGTTATCCTACAATTGCTTCCTCCTATCAACCTTCCCCTAAAATCCTTTAGACCAATACCGGCGAATTTTTGCTCAGGGAGGCGTCATTTTGGCTCACCTGTGAGTCGGGGCGTTTTGTCTCGGTTCAGAGGTTGGTCGGGTCTATCTCTTTGGGCGGTTTGTTTTAGATAGTTTGCTGTTATCTCTTAGCTGAGACCATTCAGCTATTGATCCTCCCTTTCTGATCCGTGGGACTGGACTGCTGGCTCTGTACAAAGGGTTGCTCTGTCTTTTGGGGGTCTTGGTTGCTAGGATAATCCTATTCCCACAACCAGTGAGGGGGTCGGCATCACTGTTGGCTGGGAATCAACTTCGGCAAGCTATGATTCTCCTTGCATGGAATTGCCGTGGCCTTGCCCAAGCTAGTCGAAAAGATCTCTCAAAGCCATTGTAAATAAGGTATGTCCTGACTTGCTGTTCTTGTCTGAAGTTAAAATTAGTTCAAATAGAGTCAAAGCTCTACTTTATTCATTGGGTTTCTATAAATTAGAATGTGTTGAACCTAGAGGCCTTAAAGGAGGCATCATTTTGGGATGGAAAAATGGTGTAGATGTGGAAATTGTGATGTCTAATGATAATATGATTAATGGTCTTGTATTCTCGGATCCAATAAATGAACCATGGCTATTGTCTTTGATCTATGGGCCATGTGCGAGGTTAGATAAACAAACCTTTTTGGAAGATCTTCAAAAGGTTGGGGAGTCCTTTGCTGGGGCATGGTTGTGTATGGGAGATTTTAACAACTTGTTAGGGCCAAGTGATAAGAAAGGGGGGAAACCATTTTCTTCATCTTCTACTGGGGGATTAAAAGGATTGGTAGACTCAGCTGGCTTAATTGATGTTAAATTTGTGGGGGCACCTTACACTTGGTCCAACAAACGTCTAGGCCTTGCCAACATAAAAGAAAGACTTGATAGAGCTCTAGTTAATACTAGGTGGACTGAAATTTTCCCAAGAGCGCTGCTGAAGCACTTTCCCTCAAATTCCTCTGATCATATCCCAATTGTCCTGTTCACTGAAGGAGAAGAGGGAAGTAGACCAAGACCATTCAAATTTGAAGAAATATGGACAAGAGAGGAGGCAAGTAATCTTGTGGTGGAGAATGCTTGGAGGATCACAGTCCCTGGCTCCCCAATGTCTAGACTATGCAAGAAGATCAAACAAGCTAAACTAGAGCTAAAACAATGGAATAGATCCTGCTTTGGCAATGTACAATCCAAAATTAAGGAGGCCTGGAAGAATTTAGACCAAATTCAATGCTTAGACCCAAATCCTCAAAACTTGGAAAAGGAAGCAAATTTGTGTATGGAAATCCAAGAATTGCTGAAAAGGGAGGAAATATTATGGCGTCAAAAATCCAGAATCAAATCACTTACAAGTTCTGATCTCAATACAAGATTCTTCTATCTAAGTACAGTGATAAGGCGAAGAAGAAATTCCATTGATTTTATGAAGAAGGAAAATGGTGAGTGGATTTCAGGTTGGGAGGAGATTGGTCAATGCTTTCAATCCTTCTTTAATAACCTGTTCTCTTCTTCAACCCCAGACATTCCTTATGATCTTAATAATTTAATTCCAAGGTGCATCACCCCAGAAGATAATGAAACGTTACTAGCCTTGCCTTCGATGGAAGAGATCAAAACAACAGTATTTTCGATGGATTCTCATAAAGCTCCTGGGCCTGATGGAATGTCTCCCCTCTTCTTCAAACACTACTGGCACTTGATAGGAGGTGATGTTGTGAATGCAGTTCTAAGTTTCTTCCAAGGCGGGTGTATGTTAAGAGAAATAAATCATACCTTTATCACCCTAATCCCTAAGAATGAGAGGGCTGCCATGGTTAACCAATTCAGGCCGATTTCACTTTGTAATGTGCTATATAAGATAATTTCAAAATTATTAGCAAACAGATTGAAACCACTCCTCCACAAGATGATATCTCCCTGGCAGGCTGCCTTCATTCAAGGTAGAAAAATACAAGATAATAGCATATTAGCCCATGAAATCATCCATGCTATGAGAAAGAAAAAAGGTAAGGAAAAGTGGATGGCAATTAAACTTGATATGGAAAAGGCTTATGATAGATTGGAATGGCCTTTTATTCTCAATGTTCTAAGAAATTTTGGATTTGATGAGAGATGGATAAATTGGGTTTCAGAATGCATTTCAACTACCTCTTTTTCTATACTCATAAATGGCTCCCCATATGGTTTCTTCCAACCACAAAGAGGTCTAAGACAAGGGGACCCTCTTTCCCCATTCCTATTTATCGTAGCAGCAGAAGTGCTATCCAAACTCTTGCAAAAAGCAGAAGAGAGTAAAAAGCTAAAAGGTATCAAGATTGCTAAGGGATGCCAACCAATATCTCATCTCCAATTTGCTGATGATTCGTTCATTTTTGGGAGAGCTGATGATGAGAACATAAGGTCCATTAAAGATTGTTTATCCACTTACTCTTCTTGGTCAGGGCAGAAGATAAACACCCACAAATCTACCATGGTTTTCAGCAAAAATCTAACTAGTTGGCATTCCAAACACTTGCTAGCTGGGAGTATGGGGTTGAAAATTGAAGGGGCAAAAGGAAAATATTTGGGGCTGCCAATGCTGATAGGAAAGTCAAAGAAAGGCACATTTCAAGAGGTGGTGGAAAGAGTGGAAAAGAAGTACCAAAGCTGGAAAGTTAAAATCCTCTCACAGGCTGCTAGAACCTCCCTAATTCGCACAGTTACCTCAGCCATGCCATCATATGTTATGTCCTCCCTCAAACTCCCAAAAGAAACAACAAAGAAGCTTGATGCTTTAAATAGGAAATTTTGGTGGGGTTCAAAGGAGAATGGTTCCAGCTGCTGCATCCTGAAGAAATGGGATTCTATTTGCAAACCCAAGTCCATGGGAGGCCTTGGCCTCAGGAAAAGTGAAGATTTCAACAAGGCTCTCCTAACCAAACTAGCTTGGGAGGTCCAAAAAAATGAGGATAAGCACTGAGTAAAGATGTTTAGAAGAAAATATCTAAGAGGTGGAAGTTTTTCCAATACAAGGCCACCTTTACAAGCGTCTTGGATTTGCAAGAGCTTATTTAGTTGTAACAATCTCATTAAAAAAGGCATGTGCTACAAAGTGGGAGATGGAAGATGTATTAACATATGGGATGACCCTTGGGTCCCCAAAGAACCAGATTTTAGGCCAAAACTCAAGGCTGGGGTGACTACAAATATCTTGCTAGTAGCTGAACTCATTCACCATGAATCAAGACAATGGGATAGGGAGAAAATTTTTGAGCTATTTGAGTCTCAGTCTGCTATAAGGATCCTCAATATCCACATTCCTGCTTTCCCAAAGTGCGATACCTTATGCTGGGGCCTTAGTCCATCAGGTGAGTTTACAGTAAAATCAGCATATATGTTAAATATGCAACAAAGCAGCACCTCACTTGGGTCAATGCATGAAGAGCACTGGAAGATATTGTGGAAGAGCAAAATGCATGAGAGGCTTAAGCTTCTTCTCTGGAGAATTATCTGCAATTGTCTTCCGGTCCGGGAGATTCTTAGTAATGGATTCCCAATTCCTAACATAAGCTGTCCAGTTTGTGGGGAAGAGACTGAAACTGTCGAACATGTCTTTATTCGCTGCCCCATCACAGTCCAGGCTTGGGCTAACTCAGTTTGGCCCCTTAACATGAATGTTTTCAAAGATATGAATATTGATCAGTGGATAAAGATTATAATTAATCCACTTGAAAAATTAAAGATCCATGGCAAAGAAGCAAGGGAGTTTTCTCTTTTTGCAGCGGTGCTCTGTGACCAAGTTTGGAAGAATAGAAACCAAACAATGTGGGGAAACCAACCAGTAGACTCAATAAAGCTCTCCACCCAAATAAATAAGGTATTTTCTCAACACAAGCGAGCTTGGCTTTCTAATCTTGGGAATAAAGAGAACTCCCCCTCATGGAAGCCCCCTCCTCTTGGATGGATCAAATGTAACTTTGATGCAGCAGTGAAGCCGGATAAAGTGGTGCTGGCAGTGGTTTGCAGAGACAGCAACGGATCCATAGTAGCAGCTGATTCTCAAGAAGATTGCCCAGGTGAGCCGGTATAGGCGGAATCTAAAGCAGCTCTCTTAGCAGCTAGTTTGGCCTGCAAAGAAGGTTTTGCAAGAGTTGTGATTGAAGGAGATGCCCAATTAGTGATAAAGGCTATCCTAAACCCATCTACAACTCCTCATTGGTCTATCAATGCTATCATTGAGGATATCCGGCTGGTCCTTAACTCTTTTGTTTGTTGGAATGCCTCTTTTGTATTTAGAGATTCTAACTGTGTTGCTCATTCCCTTGCCCAATGGGCTTATTTTTGTAATAGTTTTGGACCCCCCCCTCTCTCTGTTGTATCTAGCTTGGTGGAAGGTGGTGATGGCTAAGTCTCTCCCCTTCCCCTGCTTCTGTTTGTGTCTGCTCTCTTTTTGTGTTAATATATGTCTTATTCAGCAAAAAAAATATATATATATAAAAATATGACCCTAACAAGTACTTTAGAGGGGAAAATAAAATCTAATTTAAGCAATTGAGTACAGGGTGTCTAAGAAATAAATAGATTAATGATTATCATACACTTCTTATTACATACCTACTGTACACACACTGCCATATGGGTTGAAATCATGTTTTAAAAACATGATTCAAAAGGAGTATGTGTGGACTGTGTAATTACGAGTGCATAACAAGATTTTTCAATAAAATAACCTCATATTAAATTAATCTTGTATTTTAATTAAGGTACAAAAGAGAAGGAATGCAGCATGAAGTTAGGCATTTGATGTGGTAAGATTTGGTTCTTCAGCATCTTTCACAACCCACTTTGTGACGCGGTTACGAGCCATAATTACCTGAAGTGTGCATATAATAGTAATGAATAAAAAATAAATAAGTAGCTAATGTAACTAGAAATAGACAAATTTAAACAGGTGAATAAACAAAGCTAAAAGGCAAACTAAATAGGGAATACCTGTTCATCCCAGTCCGTTTTATAGGTAATAATAACTAGTACAAGAGTTTGAACAAATGTTCCGAATAACATTCCAATCCAAACACCCTACAAGATGATACCAAGAAAAGGGGTTGAGAGAAAACAAGAAAAATTTGCAGTTCTGCATGTATCCATTACAAAACTTTTTTTTTTTTTTTTTTGGTAGAGGTAATTGAATAAATACATCCATGAGAAAGAATGCAATTAGCTAGGTATCTCAATTTCTTTATGAATTTTAAGATTCTGTACTTCTACTAGTTTATAAAATTATAACTATATCAATTTATAACAGTAGCTAGATATTAGAAAAACACAAAATCTCTACACAAGCGTGGGAAAGGGAATAAAGATAGCTTACTTTAACTCCCATGTTAAAAACATAACCAAGCACAACACCAACAGGAATCCCTACGAGGTAATAGCAGGCTATGTTGACATATGCTACAATGCTTTGCCAGCCAGCTCCAACAGCAACTCCTGTACATGAAAGTTTCATGGTATACGTTAAAAAAATATTCACATATACTATTATCATTGGTTATTTATTTCAGAAATAGGAAAAAAAAATTCTACAGTTTGAGAAATAACACAACGAGAAGAGTACCAGAGAGCACAGGTTGAACACTGTTCAATAGAATAGAGACAGCCAACAAAGGTGACAAGTTTGCAACTGCTTTAGCCACCTCCTCACTTTCAGTGAATATGTAAGCAAGACGTCCTCTGAAGAAGAGGAAAAATAGGAATAGCACGAATCCAATGACAAATGATGTGAGCACTGTCATCACAATTGAGAACTTTGCAGCTTTTGAACTCCCTCTTCCTAGCTCATTTGATACCCGAACACTGTATGTTTTCAATCAAACATTGGTGTAAGAATGAGTCAATGACATTCATAAATACTTCCAAATCTTTAAGAAAAATTTAAATCTAATACATCCAAATCTTTAAGAAACTTGTTTTATTCAGTTTAAAATAGGAAGTGGAGGAACATCCTAACCCTACTTCCAAGTCAAAAAAAATATTTGTGAAGGATTATGATAACATTTTAATATGAAAATTATATCAAAGATGAAGATGATGATAACTGTTAAGTACAAGCCGAACAGGCAGTCGGATCCATCTGTAGCACACTTCTTTTACTTGAACGTCACTCATATATCTGGCTATATAAAAGGATCTGTGTAAAGTTTTACACATAATTCAATATGCATATAGTTTCTTCTCAATTCTAAAAATTACTGTTGATTGGTGGCTTGATATGTATGTTAGTATTGTGTTGTGTGAGTGCATCACATGGGATTAATTTCCATTATTAACTAACATCTATTCCTATTCCGATTGGGAGTTTCACGTGCAGCCCTAGCTAACTTATTATTTGGTATATATATATTGTTATGCGACCATTGTACTTTGAGAAACAGAGAGTAAGTGCCGCAACTTTTAGAGATTCTAGAATAGGTTTCTCTATTATGTGTGAGATAGCTCTTTAGCTGTATTTGGGTTTTGGGTTTAGTGAGAGTGCTACTATTGCAATCTCCATTTTTTGTTAGTGACTTTTCTCCTTGACACCGCCCGTAAATGTAGGCTAAGGACAAACCACGTAAATCTTTGTGTTCCTTGTGTGATTGTTTCTTTTGTCTTTCTATCTCTATTTTGCATAAACCAACAGTTATTTGGATGCACACACAACAAATAAATATTTACGTATCTGCTATTTTCAACAAATTGGTGTCAAAGCTTCCAATTTCACAACAACTACAATCATGATGGTGATGATGATGGTAATACCTCGCTGCAGCCAAGAATCCCAGAGATATCATCAATTCCCACCCATTGACGTTAATGCTGAAAAAATCACATATTTATATTGTCAATGGGCATAAAACAACACTTTTGGAGGCAGATGGAAACATAAATAACAAAAACAAAACAAAACAAAAGAGGGCGGGGGGGAGGGATGCTATGAAAGAATTACCAAATAGCTAGAGCATCGAGGGAGACCTCAGCATTTTGCATGTTTCCAGTTAAAAGAATCAACACTGTATTATACCAGAGCTCAAGACTGTCATGAAAAACAATGCATTCCATTATAAAATTTCTATATACAAACAAAACCAACATGTGAGTCCTAAACTTTTTTTTTTTTCCTACACTGTTTTTAACAACCTAGGAAACAAGTTAACCTCAGCATCACTGAGCACAAAACAAACCAAATGGTTTAAACAATAACAAAAAACAATATTGAGAGGGCTGCTGTTACATAACTTTAGTCTGAAATTATTTCAGACTTTATTCTATCAAGTATTGATTTTCAAGTGTACTTAAAAAGATATATGATAGAGAAAGCCTTACCAGAGCATCACACCAGATGACATAGAAAGCTTGACAACAGGCCAAAGATCCTTGAAAGCCAATGATGAGAAACCCTTCCATGTTTCCCGACAACCTCCACACATAACAAACATAAGCTGACCAATATTGGGAATCCAAAATGCCAACAATGTGGACGACAATGCACCAGGAATCCCAAACTTATATTTCACTGTTAAAAGCCATGAAAGCAAGAGGTGGATTGCAATTGAAAACGCTGCCAAGTAAGCAATAATCATATTTTTGCTCTGTGATTGTAGGAACACTTGACACGTGAAACACACAATGAAGGATAACATCACCCCAATTAACCAGTGCGCAATGTACCCTCCCACTTCTGCAATTCTTTCATCTTGGCCTAAAATGTTTAGAATTGGGGTTGTGAAGATATATACTGGAAGAATAAATATTGAGGAGAAGAACAAAACTATCCATGATCTTTGAAGATATACTCCAAGCATGTGGTTTTGTTTGGCACCATAAGCTTGCCCACAGAGAGTTTCCAGTGCACTAGCCATGCCTAACTGCACTATCAAATTTATAAACTCAATCAAATCTCGTTGAGAAGATGACTTTATATAACATCGCAGTATTTAATCACATAAAGAATGACTAAAATCATTAAAAATAAAAAGTGAACCCATCCAGTCAGGTTGTAATTGGATGAGATGTTAAAGTAAACTAAAAAAGATAGAGAAAGAAAGCATGTACGTAGTTCACTTATTTTAATGTTCTCTCAACGCAGGGATAAACCCCAAGTGTCAACATCAAGTGAAACTGGAGTCTGCACTAGTAAAAAAAAAAATACATGTTTATTCTTAATCTCAAAAGTGCCTTAAAATAATTAGAAAATTATGCTTAAATAGTAAACAAAATGAGTAAAGAAACCCTAATTACTAAATGGCCGGATTTTCTTAGTCTTCAAGTTCAATTACTAGCAAGCTCCATCTATAAGGCTATAGGTTTAGCCGTCTGCCTTTTGTTTCTCCACCCATACCAACGTATAATTGGAGTTCTGTATCTTATGTCCACACCAACAACTCTTGGTAATTGGAAGTTATTTGTAAGAAATCAAGGGATCTTGACAATAAGCTGGTGGACCCGCTCATTCTGAGCATACTCATTTAGGTTAGTCCAGCCCAAAGCTTCTAACATCTCTCACTTACACACTTGAGCACAGACTATACACTTTTCATATAAATCTCTAACACGGTTCATACTTGGCAAGTAAGTCATGCTGTCATCGAGTACACTTAATTGGAAAAAACATTTGGGAGCACGACACTAAATCTTAACAAAGACTAACATAGTAATATCCCAAGACAAGGTGTAGTTATTCCCTAAACACATTGGGTCACATTAGATTTAAGACCTCTTATCCCTCTTGAACTAAATCCTTTGCTATGTAAATCCCTACAAAATTTAATGTGTGCACAATTATATCAAAACATCAAAGAAGTGACACAACCTGTCAATTGTGAATATGTTACCAAATAATCTTTCTACGCTCTCATCTCACATTGTTTTAGTTTAATCACATTCAAATTTTTTAAATCATGCGTCTTTAAACAGCATCATTCATAGCCATAGACATGACACGCTAGAGTAATTGTTATTGAATGCTCGACCTCGTAATATAGTAAGAGCTAAATTGCATATAATTGGGGTCTGAATAATGACCTACAAGATTCACAAGGTCAAAAACCAGAGATCCATTTATTATTATTGGGCTTTCCATTGTGATACCATAGAAAACACTTTGATTTACCACCGAGAGAGGTGGCCTAGCGATCTTGGTGTGAATGTAGGAGCACCAGGTCCCATATTTGATTCCAAATGGGCGAATTGTGGGATTTATGCCTACAACTAGCCAAAGCTTTTAGCTCTCTCATGGGGCTAGGATGAGGTTTATGGTCACTTCCGATTATAGTAACTATGACTCAATCAAACATTCATTACCAGATACCTCTATGGTTACATTCAAAGGTGAGTCACAATAGTCGCTCTTACACCCCTCTTTATTTAACCAAAAAAAAAAATAGAAAACACTTAGATTCTGAGCATTGACGGCTCAAAACCAACAGTATTGTCATCAAAGCCATTCTCATCTACCTCAAGATTGACGATTCTCCCATTCGAATTGCCAATGCCAGCGCCCTTATAACCATGCTCTCCACCGATTAGGGATTGGAAAGATGCAAGAAAAAGAAGAGAGAGAGGGTTAATGATGGCTGTGGAGAGTTTCATGACAAGTGGTTGTAGCTTCAAATTATCTGGTGGAGCTTGTGGAGTTTCAAGATTTGGTGTTGTTTGGTTACACATTAAACTGAGAACCACTTGGAAATTAACAGCTCAGTCAAAGACCTCCTATTGTTTATTTTATTTAAATAAATATTTGATTTTTTATTATTGGTTCAACAATTGAACCCACTTTAGAGATTCCATATAATATTCACCAATTATTGGGATTTGCTGCACTAATGCTTCACTACTTGGTTAAACAAAACAAAAATGCCACATTGAAGGAAAGTTCGCCCCTAGACTAGTCATTGAAAAGTGATTTTATACTTTTATTTTTTTGAAAAATGTTGAAAAGTGGTTTTTTTTTTTTTTAAATTACAAATAAGGTAGGAATAACAGAAATTATCCATCCTACTTAATTTATCATATCCCACTCTATTACCAACCTCAAAAAAGTGACAAGACAATGACAGGCTCTCCAAATAAATTTTATATATATATTCAATTAATAATTTTAATTTTATACTTACTTTCTTTATCTTTTATCACTCTTGTTTACAACAATCCCTTTTTTGTCTCTTTCATCATTACTTTATTAAAGTCGAAATAACTAATGACGACATTTCATTGAAGTGAACCCCTTGAGTCTTGACTTAAAGGAAGAAAATAATTTTTATATATTATATTTTTCAAAAAAAAAAAAAAATAGATCCACCTAAATAAAAGAAGATAAAGATGATAATAGAGATTCACAGGAGAAGAAAAGCAGGAGAAATATTGTTGGTTTTTGGCGGAGAAGAAAAATTTCTCGCCGTTTTGCAGCAGAGGAGGTCCCTCTTTTGTCTTCTCTCTAAATAACTCTTCCTAACAAGAAGACAGTTACATACACGAGTAAAGAAAGAAAATAAAAGGAAGATAGATGTATTGAAGCATTTAAGAGAAGATAAGGAAGCGTGAGAATTTAGAAAGGAAAATAAATAATAAATAAAAAAAATCAGATCTGTAGTGGAGATTTTCTAGGGAGGATGCACTTCTTGGAACTTGTATATTTTATTAATACCATTATATGCTTGATTATTTGCAACAATACCACATTTCCTTTGTTCTGTTTTTTCCTTCTTTACTAACAAAACAGATCACTCTATAAAGTATCTTTTAATTATAAAACTTTTGATTACATAATAAATTTAAAAATTTTAGCATAATTATATATATATATTTAGTGCGTAATACTAAAGCAGTGCACCAGTATTAGTACCAGAATATTTTGCTTTTAGTAGCCAATTTAGAACAGACCCCAAAACGAAATTCAAAATTAGGTAGTTAATCGAATTACAAGGACGAATAAGTGGTCAAAGTTAACCCCCCCCCCCTAAAAAAAGTTCCAGAGTTATTCAGCAAAAAACAAAAGAAAGTTCCAGAGTCGTCCTGGAAGCAACCTTAATAGAGATCACAAGATAGTTCCAACCCACCCCACCCTTGCTTCTGCTCCACATCTGTTTTACCCGACCCGAAGAAGAAACAGGGTGAAAACGGAGACACTACTCATCCGACCCTGCTAGACATGTCCATATATAGTCCACAGTCTCTTCCTATATTTTCTTTTTAAAAAAATATGCCCCACAATATTTTCGAAATTTATTTGTATCTTTTATAGGAGAATTATATTTCTCTTCTACTACAACCCATATTGAGTTTGGTACCAAACAATCCAAAGAAAAAAAAAATTTAGTGGCAAAACATACCAGGATACCGTTTGAGAACCTCAAAAGCACAGTATACACGAGTGAGTAGGCAGCTAATTCTGTAGGGCCAATGTGCCCAACAAAGGCTTGACTGATGACATTGATTCCAAAGGTGGAAAATCTAGTGAATATAGCTGGACCGGCCACAACCCATATCTTTTTTGTCTCGCTCCACACCCTGTCCTTTAGTGTAACTTCATCGGCAACAGTTACTTCTGCTCCTTTTTTTTCTTTAAGAAGCTTTTGGCTTATATCTCCTTCCATTTCCACACCAATATGCGGTAACCTCTCTTCTTAGCTGTTGATCAATCATAACAAAATCATTAATGCATATTATAATAGCAAAATATTACATGTTAATTCTCATAATAATATATTTCTCATGATTCATTTTCTCCCCATAGTAGACATCGCATAACTAATGCGGGATGCGGAAGCGTCAAGAAGCAAAACACGTCTACTTCTAAAAACCGAGAAAAAAAACACATTTACTTTTGAAAATAACCTCGAATTCACGAGGATTCCTTGAACCCACAAGAATCCTTGAATTCACAAGAAAAAATGGTCCAACCCATTAGAGAATAGAAAGACAAAAGTCTAAATTTTATTGATTGAATAATTGTTTAAAAAATGTGTAAAGACTTAGGGGCCTATTTAAGGACTCCATAGAACCTGATAGATAAAAAAAAATATTCTAAAATAACTCCTAATTAATACCTAATCATAACGGGAACCAAATTTGACCTAAAAACATTAAATGCACTTAAAAACAAGGAAATAAATCACCTAAACCTAAAATAACAGTTTTTTACATAAAAATACCAAAAATAATAAATTACAATAATTAAATAGTAAATTGTGTTCTATATTAGACCCCTCCACTTGAAACAAACTCGTCCTCAAGTTCATCTTTGAAATCTAAAATTTTTCGTTCCAAATAAACAAATACTTCGAATGCTTGAACACCTTGATCTTCTTTCCATGCTTGCAATTCATCAATAAAATAAACAAATCAACTTAAATTTTTTTTTTCCTTTGTCTTCATGAAATTGTAGAGATTTACCAAATAAAAACTATCAATTGAATCAAATCTATCAACCCCAATAAAATTAATAAACTTTGTTTCGATGTCTCCCACCAAAACAATAGGAGCTTGAATGTTGCAATCATCTAACTTGACTTCATCTAGATCGTTGACAACTTCCTTTATAATTTCTTCTTTAATGGTCTCTACTATCTTGACCTCAAAATCTTTCTCTATAATAGAGTCTTCATTAATCTCTTCCACAATCTTGATTTCAAGTTCTTCTTCTATAACAAGACCTTCATTAATTTCCTCAAAAATCTCTATATTTTCTTCTTTGACTTCTACATATTCTTCAAGAAAAGTATTTTCTTCAACATGTAATTCTTCTCTTAATAGTGGAATATATGGCTCTTTAAAATAATTCAACTGTGAACTTCTTGGCCATGAACGAATTTTGTCTTTACCATATCAAATTCTATCGGATTGTACTTGTTCCCACCAACGCAAGGTATACTCATTAAGTTTATACAAAGCAAGTCCAACTTTTCTCTCATAATAAATATTCTCATGGTCAAATAAACCTTCTAAATCAAGTAACCAATCAAGAAAATCTTCTTTACAAAAATAACCATTAAAACTTGCAATTTTTCTATAAGGTCTATATGAAATTTGCTTACCAATAGGTTGCCCGTGAGTTATGTCTCCACAACAGTTAGCCCTATTGTTTTCATGCTCCAATGACGTCATCTTAGCAAAGATATTTATGAGTGCTAATTGTACATCATGTAATACTTGCTAAGTTTTCTGTCATTGGAATTGCTACCATCTTATACGTCAGCCACCAATGACCAGACTAGGATAAGTCAAGGTTCTGATACCAATTGATACGGGATGTGGAAACGTTAAGAAGCAAAACACGTCTACTTATAGAAACCGAGAAACAAAATACTTTTGCTTTTGAAAATAACCTCGAATCCACGAGGGTTCCTTGAATCCATGATGATCCTTGATTCCACAAGGAAAAAGAGTCTGAAATCCACTAGATAATAAAAAGACAAAAGTCTTAATTTTATTGATTGAATAATTAAAAAATATGTGCAGACTTAGGGGCCTATTTAAGGGTTCCGTAAAACTTAACAAACAAGAAAATATATTCTAAAATAATTCTTAATTAATACCTAACCATAACAGGTTCCAAATTTGACCTAGAAAGCATTAAATGAACCTAAAAACAAGGAAATAAATCATCTAAACTTAAAATAACTTTTTTTACATAAAAATATAAAAAATAATAAATTATAATAATTAAATAGTAAATTGTGTTCTACATCAATAACCTAACTTACCCTTATTTGGAATCTATATTTATTTGATAGAATAAATTATATAAGATGCCAAGAGTCTTATAACTTTCACAATTTAACACCTCTTAATATTTTTAACGAAAATATTTAATGGAGATATTTAGGGTTTAAATTCATCTACCAATTATAACTATTAAATTAAATTAAGGTAAATGGATCAGAGGATGCTTTTGGAATTTGCAAACAACTGTTCGGTTCAATGCATCATAGGATGTTTTGGCAGCTTTGCACGAAGTCTTAGCATATATCTCTTGTTGTTTAACCTTATATGATAAAGTCACAACCTAATGATAGAAAGTGACACCTTTTTCTTTTTTGCTGAAAGAAAAAGTGACAACCTTTTTTTTGAGAAAAAAGTGACAACCTAATGATAGAAAAAGTTAACAATAATTTACTGATAGAAAAAGTGACAGCAATAATTAAATAAATAAAAAGTTTGTTTATTATAATATTATAATATATTTTTTTCTCCTTTTTTTTTTTTTGAAACTATATTTTTTTCCCTTACGTTGACGAAAAAAATGACATAAAATTGTAAAAAATAAAAACCTATAAAAAAAAAATCAAAAGTTACCGACAGGTTTTTGAATACTTTTTTTACTTTTTGCAGCATTTTATTTTTTTGACAATTTTTTAATAATTTTTTATCTTTTTTATAATTCTTTTAATAACTTTTTGTCTTTTTTATTAACGGAAATCTTAACAAGCGCCAAATTTAAATCTTAAAAAGCTGTATGAATGCAGTATGTGGAACAAAGTTTCCGTACTAGGCTGTAAATGAAACCATCTCATGTACAAGACCCAAATAAAAATCTGTTGACGTTATGAAAAAATTAGAGATAAAAAAAAAAATATATATATATATATATATATATATATGAGAATAGAGTTTGAGCGACGACAAATAAGAAATGACAACTGAATTTTGAGTTAAGTTCAAATCAAACAGGCTTTTATTTTTCTTTTGCATCTCTTATTATTTTTAATTCAGACATCCAAATTTAAATCATCTCTCTCAACTATGGAATTAGTAAAAAATCATATACATGTCTTATTCTTCTTCCAAAAATAAGCTCCTAATCCGGTTTAAATAGAGTAAGGAATTCATCAAGAAAGACAATCATATCATGGACTATAAACGAGGAGAAACGGGAAGAGAATTATATAAAATAAAAACAATCATATTCATCCGGGAAATAAAAAAAATTGAAAACAATCATGATAGATTGATAGTCCAGGAACTGGATATAAGGCTTTTTCTTTGTTTTCCTTCATTTGAAAAAAATCACAAAAACGTTTTATTTCTTCGAAAGTATATATATAAAATAAAGAGTGTGAGAAAAGGGAAATATATAGACTTACAGGCTGATGCGAACGATTGAAGTATATAGAGTGCTGTTTTCTTTCTTTTAGCATTCACCAGAGACTCTGAATCTAGAAAGAGAATTTTAAACCACGCCTGTGCTGTGATATGTGTGTGTTTCACCCTTATTTATTTCTTTGTCTCCTACTCAATCAGTGAGAAACTAAAACACCTTTAAAAGTAAGTGAGTTGGCGTGATTCCTTTCGTTTCTTTCCTTTTGTCTTGTTTTTACTATATATTTCTCACTAAAATAGTGATAATTTTTTTTTCTTTTTCTTTTTTTTAAATAAACATATACACAAGGAGAGAGAAAATGAGTTTTAACACAAAACTAAAGTATTAGAACATCCACAGGACCACAGCAGTGGAGCTATTTTTTTAACTATTTGGCACCATAAAAAGTTATTTTATTTATTTGGTTCCGGTTAATGTGTGCCCTTAGAGCACACATTAAGACATCCATTTTTAGTAAAATTTTCTAACTTTTCAATTTCTGAGAAATTTTTTTTCAAAAATGATTAATTATTGTATGCCCTTAGAGCACACACCTGATAGATAAAAAAAAATATTCTAAAATAACTCCTAATTAATACCTAATCATAACGGGAACCAAATTTGACCTAAAAACATTAAATGCACTTAAAAACAAGGAAATAAATCACCTAAACCTAAAATAACAGTTTTTTACATAAAAATACCAAAAATAATAAATTACAATAATTAAATAGTAAATCGTGTTCTATATTAGACCCCTCCACTTGAAACAAACTCGTCCTCAAGTTCATCTTTGAAATCTAAAATTTTTCATTCCAAATAAACAAATACTTCGAATGCTTGAACACCTTGATCTTCTTTCCATGCTTGCAATTCATCAATAAAATAAACAAATCAACTTAATTTTTTTTTTTCCTTTGTCTTCATGAAATTGTAGAGATTTACCAAATAAAAACTATCAATTGAATCAAATCTATCAACCCCAATAAAATTAATAAACTTTGTTTCGATGTCTCCCACCAAAACAATAGGAGCTTGAATGTTGCAATCATCTAACTTGACTTCATCTAGATCGTTGACAACTTCCTTTATAATTTCTTCTTTAATGGTCTCTACTATCTTGACCTCAAAATCTTTCTCTATAATAGAGTCTTCATTAATCTCTTCCACAATCTTGATTTCAAGTTCTTCTTCTATAACAAGACCTTCATTAATTTCCTCAAAAATCTCTATATTTTCTTCTTTGACTTCTACATATTCTTCAAGAAAAGTATTTTCTTCAACGTGTAATTCTTCTCTTAATAGTGGAATATATGGCTCTTTAAAATAATTCAATTGTGAACTTCTTGGCCATGAACGAATTTTGTCTTTACCATATCAAATTCTATCGGATTGTACTTGTTCCCACCAACGCAAGGTATACTCATTAAGTTTATACAAAGCAAGTCCAACTTTTCTCTCATAATAAATATTCTCATGGTCAAATAAACCTTCTAAATCAAGTAACCAATCAAGAAAATCTTCTTTACAAAAATAACCATTAAAACTTGCAATTTTTCTATAAGGTCTATATGAAATTTGCTTACCAATAGGTTGCCCGTGAGTTATGTCTCCACAACAGTTAGCCCTATTGTTTTCATGCTCCAATGACGTCATCTTAGCAAAGATATTTATGAGTGCTAATTGTACATCATGTAATACTTGCTAAGTTTTCTGTCATTGGAATTGCTACCATCTTATACGTCAGCCACCAATGACCAGACTAGGATAAGTCAAGGTTCTGATACCAATTGATACGGGATGTGGAAACGTTAAGAAGCAAAACACGTCTACTTATAGAAACCGAGAAACAAAATACGTTTGCTTTTGAAAATAACCTCGAATCCACGAGGGTTCCTTGAATCCATGAGGATCCTTGATTCCACAAGGAAAAAGAGTCTGAAATCCACTAGATAATAAAAAGACAAAAGTCTTAATTTTATTGATTGAATAATTAAAAAATATGTGCAGACTTAGGGGCCTATTTAAGGGTTCCATAAAACTTAACAAACAAGAAAATATATTCTAAAATAACTCTTAATTAATACCTAACCATAACAGGTTTCAAATTTGACCTAGAAAGCATTAAATGAACCTAAAAACAAGGAAATAAATCATCTAAACTTAAAATAACTTTTTTTACATAAAAATATAAAAAATAATAAATTATAATAATTAAATAGTAAATTGTGTTCTACATCAATAACCTAACTTACCCTTATTTGGAATCTATATTTATTTGATAGAATAAATTATATAAGATGCCAAGAGTCTTATAACTTTCACAATTTAACACCTCTTAATATTTTTAACGAAAATATTTAATGGAGATATTTAGGGTTTAAATTCATCTACCAATTATAACTATTAAATTAAATTAAGGTAAATGGATCAGAGGATGCTTTTGGAATTTGCAAACAACTGTTCGGTTCAATGCATCATAGGATGTTTTGGCAGCTTTGCACGAAGTCTTAGCATATATCTCTTGTTGTTTAACCTTATATGATAAAGTCACAACCTAATGATAGAAAGTGACACCTTTTTCTTTTTTGCTGAAAGAAAAAGTGACAACCTTTTTTTTGAGAAAAAAGTGACAACCTAATGATAGAAAAAGTTAACAATAATTTACTGATAGAAAAAGTGACAGCAATAATTAAATAAATAAAAAGTTTGTTTATTATAATATTATAATATATTTTTTTCTCCTTTTTTTTTTTTTGAAACTATATTTTTTTCCCTTACGTTGACGAAAAAAATGACATAAAATTGTAAAAAATAAAAACCTATAAAAAAAAAATCAAAAGTTACCGACAGGTTTTTGAATACTTTTTTTACTTTTTGCAGCATTTTATTTTTTTGACAATTTTTTAATAATTTTTTATCTTTTTTATAATTCTTTTAATAACTTTTTGTCTTTTTTATTAACGGAAATCTTAACAAGCGCCAAATTTAAATCTTAAAAAGCTGTATGAATGCAGTATGTGGAACAAAGTTTCCGTACTAGGCTGTAAATGAAACCATCTCATGTACAAGACCCAAATAAAAATCTGTTGACGTTATGAAAAAATTAGAGATAAAAAAAAAAATATATATATATATATATATATATATATGAGAATAGAGTTTGAGCGACGACAAATAAGAAATGACAACTGAATTTTGAGTTAAGTTCAAATCAAACAGGCTTTTATTTTTCTTTTGCATCTCTTATTATTTTTAATTCAGACATCCAAATTTAAATCATCTCTCTCAACTATGGAATTAGTAAAAAATCATATACATGTCTTATTCTTCTTCCAAAAATAAGCTCCTAATCCGGTTTAAATAGAGTAAGGAATTCATCAAGAAAGACAATCATATCATGGACTATAAACGAGGAGAAACGGGAAGAGAATTATATAAAATAAAAACAATCATATTCATCCGGGAAATAAAAAAAATTGAAAACAATCATGATAGATTGATAGTCCAGGAACTGGATATAAGGCTTTTTCTTTGTTTTCCTTCATTTGAAAAAAATCACAAAAACGTTTTATTTCTTCGAAAGTATATATATAAAATAAAGAGTGTGAGAAAAGGGAAATATATAGACTTACAGGCTGATGCGAACGATTGAAGTATATAGAGTGCTGTTTTCTTTCTTTTAGCATTCACCAGAGACTCTGAATCTAGAAAGAGAATTTTAAACCACGCCTGTGCTGTGATATGTGTGTGTTTCACCCTTATTTATTTCTTTGTCTCCTACTCAATCAGTGAGAAACTAAAACACCTTTAAAAGTAAGTGAGTTGGCGTGATTCCTTTCGTTTCTTTCCTTTTGTCTTGTTTTTACTATATATTTCTCACTAAAATAGTGATAATTTTTTTTTCTTTTTCTTTTTTTTAAATAAACATATACACAAGGAGAGAGAAAATGAGTTTTAACACAAAACTAAAGTATTAGAACATCCACAGGACCACAGCAGTGGAGCTATTTTTTTAACTATTTGGCACCATAAAAAGTTATTTTATTTATTTGGTTCCGGTTAATGTGTGCCCTTAGAGCACACATTAAGACATCCATTTTTAGTAAAATTTTCTAACTTTTCAATTTTTGAGAAATTTTTTTTCAAAAATGATTAATTATTGTATGCCCTTAGAGCACACATTAGCAAAATCCTATCTATTTTACCTACTCATTTTACAAAACATCCTACAGCAGTGGATCTATTTTAGCTTTCAATACAATAAAATAATATAAACATCACAATAAAATATTCATCATATACAGCATCATCGTCTCTATCTTTTTCTCTCTCTTCCTCTTCGTCTCTCTCTTCTCTAATACAGAGCAAGCAAACCACCACACCACAGCAACAATCACACCACTACGACAATCACACCACGGCAATCACACCAACACACCACAACAACCCACAGATCAACAACCCACCACCACCGACCCACAAGCCACAATCCACCTACCCACATCCACAAAACCCACTAATCCACAGGCCACAATCCAATCAAACCACACCCACGACACAAACCCAGCACAAACACAAACTCAACACACATACACAAATCTAGCACAAACTCGGCAGCGATGGGGCTCGGGTAATAGATCGGCGATGGGGCTTGGGGAGATAGGCTCTTGGGCCGCCAAAACCGCTCAACCCACGCCTGCCAAAACCACTCGACCCACAACCACCAGAACTAAAGGCCGATTGACCCGAGCACCACCGCAGTCGACGAGCTCGTCGACGAAGCAGAGAGGAGATGAGGGAGGCACTAGAGGAAAAAAATGAGAAGGAAAAAACAAAAGAAAGAAGAGAAGCCGGAGAAAGAGAGAAAGAAAGAAAAAGATAAAAATTTGATGAAAGAGAGAGAAATTTAATAAAATAATATTATTATTTTTAGCTTCTTACTATAGTGCACATTTATTTATGGATGTGCACTGTAGTAAGAAGCTAAAAAAATTTAGGTATGCCTCTACTGCTGCAGCATGTATTTTGGTGTTTTGGTGGAGCTAAAATAGCTATATAGCTATTTAGCTGGTTGTGCTCTCTGTCTTTCTGTTTGTGTATTCCCGAAACTTTGATATTCCGTTGTTGTGTTCCCTTCTTACCGTCGTTGGCGCCACCCTAGTCGTAAAGGTATTCCTAGAACCGAACTGTAAGGCCCGTTTAAGCCAAGAGAGGGCGTGTAGGGCATGAGAGGTATAAGGTTGGTAAGGGTATGTGTTACGAAATGCAACGGTTGTGAGAAAAACACGATAACTGAGTATTGAACCTAGGATAGTATGGATAGGTTGTGGAGATCCAACTCCTCTATCAGCTCTAGGACCAGTTGTCCTCCTTATATTATAAATGAAGAAGATCACACTATTGATGATAATGAGTTGATCCCTGATTTTCGTAATTAGAATATTCCTAAATTTGATACTAAAACTGTTTATAAAACTAGTTTTATTGAGAGTACTTTTTATTCTATTTGTCCATCTGATTCCGATTTTCCTCCTATTGAAAACCCTGTTTACCAAAATCAATTAAGAGTTTTGACTATTTTGGATAAAAGCTTTGAAGTTGATTTGGTTTCTTTGTATGATGAATTTATGCCTGTTAAAAACAAAAACAAAAGAAAATATTTCCAAAATAATTTTGCTCAGTCTGAAAAAGACCGTGTTAAGAGAAAATAGTTAGATAAGATGAATCAACTGAAAAAACATATTTTGTTTTTTGATTTTTTTGAAAACCATTATGTTTCAAAAGATGAAGTTTCAATACAACATTTAGATGTGATAAGAAAATCAAATTTTGTTAAAGCAGATAAAACCATTGTCAAGTCTACTCATCCTCCTCTTGAAACAATTTTGATAACTACCAAGAAGGATGAAGTCAAGGCCTTTCCTTTCAAAATTGCTGATGATCAAACTCCCATTGTTAGTCTTATTGAACAAAACAATTTTACTAATGAATCTTTGCATATTATTGGTCAACAGCTTGACCATATTAAAGAAAAAATTGTTGAAAAAACTGTTTCTCTTGAAAAATCTGCTTCTGTTAAAACTGAGAAACCTTTGATTGATTTACCCAGTCAAAGAGAAAAAGTTAACCTGGTCCATAAGTTGAGTGAAGCTGTGGTGTTTTCAAAATTTGACATGAAATCTGGGTTCTGGCAAATCCAGATTAGTGAGAATGATAGGTACAAAACTGCGTTCACCACTCCTTTTGGACATTATAAGTGGAATGTTATGCCATTTGGTCTTAAGAATGCCCCGAGTGAGTTTCAAAACATCATGAATGATATTTTTAACTCCTTCAATCATTTCACCATTGTTTATATTAATGATGTTCTTGTTTACTCTAGTTCTATTGGTGAACACTGAAAACATTTGTATTCGTTTTTGGATACTATCAAAAGAAATGGTCTTGTTGTCTCTGCTAAGAAAATCAAATTGTTTCAAACAAAAGTTCGTTTCCTTGGCTATGACATCTCTGAAGGACAGATTCGTCCTATTGATAGAGCCATTCAATTTGCTAATAAGTTTCCTGATGTTATCACTAATAAAACACAGCTCCAAAGATTTCTTGGGTCATTAAATTATGTTGCTGATTTCTACAAGGATATGAGGAAGCAATGTAAACCCTTGTTTGACCAGTTAGAAAGTAATCCCCCTCCTTGGTCTGATATTCATACTTCCCTTGTTAAACAAATCAAATCCCATGTTAAGACATTGCCTTGTCTTGGTATTCCTACTATTGGTGCTTTCAAAATTGTTGAAACCAATGCCTCTGACATTGGTTATGGTGGTATTCTGAAACAAAGAGTTTCTCCTGGGTCACCTGAACAAATTGTTTGTTTCTATTTTGGGATTTGGAATAATGCACAGTTAAACTATAGTACTATTAAAAAAGAGATTTTATCTATAGTACTATGTATTTCAAAATTTCAAAGTGATTTGTTAAACCAAAGGTTTTTGTTACGTATTGATTGCAAAAGTGCTAAATATGTTATTGAAAAAGATGTTGAAAATATTGCTTTAAAACATATTTTTGCTAGATGGCAAGCTATTTTAAGTGTTTTCGATTTTGATATTGAGTATATTAAAGGATCTCAAAATAGCATCCCTGATTTCCTTACTCGTGAATTTCTGCAGTGTCATAATGGCAAGTAGAGGTCGAAAGATATGACACCTGCCACTACTGGTCCAATTGTTAAAAAAGAACCTATTTCTCCTCTGGAGATTGTTAACAAATACACCCTTATAGGTACTATTCCCAGAGCTAATTATTCTTCTGTCTTAGCCACACCTTATGATCCTTATGCTTTGACCACTGTTAACCAACCTGTTAAAACTGTTTACCCCAAAGCTTCCAATGCTTCACAGTATGTTAAAAAACAATCTGTTCAAAACCTGTTTTCCATAGAGCCTAATAGGGCTACTGTTACTGATCCCTTTTCACTTGCTACTAGTTACTTTCCCCCAGGATTTCATTGGATCCCTGAGCATGGTGAGAAAACTGTGTAATATTATTCTGAAATCCTGCGCCATGAAAATTCAATCACTATTAAAGCCATAACTGATAAGACCAACACTACTAAGATAATCTATCACAGTGTTTTTCTGAATCATTTTATTTCTGAAGAAATGTGGGGCCCCAACCTTGCCACCACAAGAAGATTACCAAAATCTCCTATTCCCTATTCACACCATGATTATGTTACTACCTGGTTCAGATTCATGCTCCACCAAAATGAAAATATGTCTCATTCATGGTTTGTTAATTTTGATAAAGATTTCAATTTTGAATTCCCCTTATGTTTCATCCGCTGGTGGTCCCAGTTTGGTTCAAGTGTTGAAATATTCCCTACACCCTTGAAGGATTCTTTCCAAAATTTTACACTATGGTTCAGAACTAATGCTCATGGAGCTAAGTTCACTCCCCTGCTCCATTTTATTAAGAAATATAAGGTTCCTTGGATTTTAAAATGGCAGTATGCTAAGGAAGGTGATGTTCTCACTCAATGCTGGTTTGTTAAGTGGTGGGATAAGTTTCCCCACACCCAATCCATCATTAATAATGTTACTAGAGATTTCCCGTCTCCAAGTGCTTCCCCAACATTAAGAATCACTACCCCAATGCAAAAGGTTGAACTGGCTGATGCACCTGCTTCCTCATCCGCTAAAAATGTTAAACCACCTGTTAAGCCTAGAAAGAAGAGTTCTCCTTTGAATGAAATCTGTAAGGACCCCGATGCTTTGTATGCCCTCATCCAAATGATTGCAAAAGACAAAGAAGCTACTGGTTCAGAAGATGAACGGTCCTCTGCAACCTTTGTTACAAAAGTCCCTTATTACCCCTATAATCAAGAGTGGTTTGGTCATGATGACGAAGATGCTGATGATTTAGCAAAAGATTGATTGATGCTTGATTCCCCTATTTGTCTGGCCTGCACAACGGCCAAAAATGCAACACTGTTTACTCATGGGTAAAATTACACTATTGTTTTCCATCACTGATGATGATATTCTGAAAAGAAGATTCTCCATGTTTCCCGAAACTTTTAGTCACATCAAGATTACTTTCACTATTCACTTTTACTATTCATAGTACTATTCACTCAGAATTATGCCTATTTAATGGGGGTTGTCCCTTAAGTTCAAAATAAGCTTTTTATTACAGAAATTTTCCCTAGAGTTCTCTAGAGAGAGTTTCTCATCCTGGAGCCTTCTTTGAGAGAATTCCTTGTTCTTACTACTACTACCTTGTTCACTACAAACCTTGTAACTAGGACTATTTCAAGCTTTGTAATTGTCAACCTGTTCTGAGATCTTGTATTAACTACTACTACTGCTGTAAGTGTTTTGTACTATTTTCAATAATAAGTATTTTCAATTTCAAGTTCATTATACTACTTGTTGCTACCGCCACCTTGGACGGATTACCACCATAAAGGATGGTTCTAAATTGCTTTCATTTACTTTGAATTATTTTTGATATTTTACTGCTTGGCTGATTCTACTGCGTTATTATTCTAACATATTCATTTACATTACTTTCACTATATCATTACTGTGCTTCCGCTCCATCTTAGTGTCCTTCTCCCTTTATGGTATCAGAGCCATGTGTTAAGATTCCTAGAGAACCTTTTGGTAAAACCATGTTAATTCAATGTTCAACCCCTGATGCTAAAATTCAAGTTCCAAAAATGACTCAATGGCAAGATGTTAAGCTTCCTAATGATTGGTTGTTGGAACAAGAATCCCCTCCTGCTGAACCTGTTTTTGATGAGCTAGATCTCACTCATATTCAACAATATCTTGATGGTACTGTTAAAATAAGTTTTCAAAACAATCCACCTTTGAGGATCAACGAAGGAAGACATTCCTTTGCTGGATCTGAAAGTATTTCAAAAAGAGATCAAGAGATTAATGATTTTTTGAAAAAGAATTTGGAAAAACCCTCTGATTTAAAGCTAAAAGGTATATCAAGTGATAAATCTCAAATTAGTTCTGTTTACTATTCTACTAAACCTGAAACTTCCTCTCCATTTAGTAGAACTACTAACGAAGAAGAAGATGACACTAAATCTGTTTGTCCATCTGATTCTGATTTTCTCCTATTGACAACCCTGTTTACCAAAATCAATTAAGAGTTTTGACTATTTTGGATGAAAGCTTTGAAGTTGATTTGGTTTCTTTGTATGATGAATTTATGCTTGCAAAAAACAGAAATAAAAGAAAATATTTCCAAAATAATTTTGCTCAGTCTGAAAAAGACCGTGTTAAGAGAAAATGGTTAGAAAAGATGAATCAATTGAAAAAACATATTTTGTTTTTTGATTTTCTTGAAAACCATTATGTTTCAAAAGGTGAAGTTTCAATACAACATTTAAATGTGATAAAAAAAAATCAAATTTTGTTAAAGAAAATAAAGCCATTGTTAAGTCTACTCATCCTCCTCTTGAAACAATTTTGATAACTACTAAGAAGGATGAAGTCAAGGCCTCTCCTTTCAAAACTGCTGATGATCAAACTCCCATTATTATTCTTATTGAACAAAAAAATTTTACTAATGAATCTTTGCATATTATTGGTCAACAGCTTGACCCTATTGAAGAAAAATTTGTTGAAAAAACTATTTCTCTTGAAAAATCTGTTTCTATTAAAACTGAGAAACCTTTGATTGATTTACCCAGTCAAAGAGAAAAAGTTATGTTTAAAACTTCTCAGTCCAAGACTCTTGAAATTGTTGAAAAAATGCTTTCTGATTTAAAAGTTAAAACTGAGGGTACTTCTACAAGTACTCCAGCTACTCGAACCACTACAAGTACTCCAGCTGCTCGAACTATTTCAAAAAATGAAATTGTTTCTGAAGAAAATACAGATTCTGATACTATTTCTTCTGTTTTTGCAAAAAGAATTTTTGATGATGATTTACCAGAAATTAAAAGATTTGTTGGAAACTCCAAACCCATGTCCTTTACTAAAAACTGGTATTCAAAACCCACTCCTCCTGATATGCAGTTTAAAGAGAGATCTTTTCAAACACAGTTTTCTGTTTCTACTGAAAAGTTTTATGAATGGAATATTGATGGTTTGTCTGAACAAGAAATCATTAATAAAATGAGTCATATGTCTATGGTTGGTATTGCTTATCAAAATAACCATGATCTTGATCAACCTGAAATTGTTAATTTGCTTGTTACTGGTTTTTCTGGTACTCTTCGTGGATGGTAGGATTCATACATCACTGAAGAATCCAGAGAGTCTATTAGACATGCTATTAAAAAAAATAATGAAGGTTTGCCTATTTTTTATGAAAGTATTGGTCTTGGTATTCCTAATGGTTTTAATACCTTGATCTATACTATTCTCAAACATTTTTTTGGTACTCCATCCAATATTTCATCTCATGTTTCTGACTATTTAAATAATTTGAGTTGTCCTACTATGTCTGATTACAGATGGTATCAAGATGTTTTTACTTCCAGAGTGATGCTTTGGAAAGATTGCCATAAACCTTATTGGAAAGAAAAGTTTATTGACGGTCTGCCTCTTATCTTTGCTTATAAGGTAAAACAAGAGTTAATGGGAAAAAATGATTCTATTGATTATGATAATTTAACCTATGGTGATATTTTCAGTACTATTAAAAAACTTGGTATCAATATGTGTAATGATGAAAAATTGTTAAAACACCAATTAAAGAATAAAAGAAAAGCTAAATATGAAATGGGTAATTTCTGTGAACAATATGGTTTGCCTCCTATTGCTCCTTCCAGGCAAAAGAGTAAAAAACATGATAAAAGCCATAAAAAATATAAAAAAATACAAAAACAACTTTGTTAAATCCAATGATTTCTATGCTAAAAAGAAAAATGTTTCTAAAAGATATGATAAACAAAGATCAAGTAAAGGTAAATGCTTTAAATGTGGTAAACCTGGACACTTTAGTAAAGACTGTAAAGAAAAACCTGGTAAGTTGAAAAACAAGTTTAACATGTTAAATATTGATGATAAAGAGCAAGAAGAATTATTCAGAATCCTTGAATCAAACAACTCGTCTAATTCTTTGGAAGATGATTTTTCTTCTTCATCTGATTCTTGCTATCAATCTGTTGATGATTCTTCTGATTCTCCTAATATTAAAATTGGTTGTAGAGATTCTTGTTGCAATGTTGTTAAAATTGTTAATACTCTCACTAAGAGTGAAGAAGATGAAAAATTAATAATTCAGCTAATAAATCAAATTCAAAATCCTGAATTACAAAAAGAATATTTGGATAAGTTTAAGAAAAAATTGATAAAAGATGAAACTGGTAAAAAGCTAAAATCAACTATAAGCTTTGAAGAAACTTTGGAAAGATTTAATAAAAAGAAATCCAAAGATTTAACTGTTAATGATCTTCAACATGAAATTAATATTGTTAAACATGAGATAAATGAATTAAAACATGAATTTAAAAACATTAAAAGCGATAACAATAATCTCAAACAAGAATTATTAATGTTAAAAATTGATAAAAATCTTAATAAATCTGATATTGAACAAAATGAACAAGATGAGCACAAAGATGGAGATGAATCCAGTCAACAGGCTCTTCTTTCTAATAAAGATATTGTTGATAGTTCTCAACTTAATCTTGTTAATAAATTGCTTCCTCCAAAATGGTTTACAAAAGTTAAAATTGTTGTTTCTCATGATTATCATTTTACTGTTATTGCTATGATTGATTTTGGTACAGATATGAACTGTATCCAAGAAGGATTAATTCCTTCAAAATATTTTGAAAAATCAACTGAAAGATTGGTTTCGGCTAATGGTTCCCAAATGAAGATAAAATATGAATTGAATAATGCTCATGTTTGTCATGATAATGTCTGTTTCAAGATTCCTTCTGTTCTTGTTAAAAACATGACTGATAAAGTAATTCTTGGTCTGCCATTTATAAATGCTTTGTATCCTTTTCTTGTTGAACATGATGGAATTTCTACTGATCCTTTTGGTCAGAAAGTAAAATTCAAATTTGCTTCAAAGTTTGAAATTGATGTTGATGCTTTAACTCTGATTCATGCTAAAATCAAACATCTCAATTTCCTTCAGCAATAGGTAAAATACAAGAAAATTGCTAAACAAATTTCCAATAAACTATTGCAATCCAAAATTGATAATTTTCAAAAAATGTTGATTGATGATGTTTGCTCTGATGTTCCTAATGCTTTTTGGCATAGGAAGAAGCATATTGTTGACTTGCCTTATGTTAAAGATTTTGATGAGAAAAACATCCCCACTAAAGCTCGTCCTATTCAGATGAATGCTGAAACTGTTGAATTTTGCAAAAAAGAAATCCATGATCTGTTAGAGAAAAAATTGATTAGGAATAGTAAGTCTCCTTGGTATTGTTCTGCTTTTTATGTCCAGAAAAATGCTGAGATTGAAAGAGGAACCCCTAGATTGGTAATCAATTACAAACCCTTGAATAAGGTTTTAGAGTGGATTAGGTATCCTATTCCCAAAATGTTTCAAAAGATGAAGTTTCAATACAACATTTAAATGTGATAAAAAAATCAAATTTTGTTAAAGAAAATAAAACCATTGTTAAGTCTACTCATCCTCCTCTTGAAACAATTTTGATAACTACTAAGAATGATGAAGTCAAGGCCTCTCCTTTCAAAATTGTTGATGAGCAAACTCCCATTATTAGTCTTATTGAACCGTCCTAAATAGCTAAATAGTTATATAGCTATTTAGCTCCACTGCTGCAAGTGCTCTTAGATCCATATTTTTAGGTTGGCCAACATGAATAATTGTAATAGTTAGATAGAGGTTCAACAGATTAAGAGTCACATATCTTGATTGATCAAATTGCATGAATCTCAATCGATCAAGATTCTTGCAAATTGATTTTTTAGCAATTTATCTCAACCATTGTATCCAAGGTTATGTGCATTTTAAGCAAGGTCGGCTCAATATATTTGGGGGCCTAATCTGACAACTTTAATATGGTCTTTTTTATATTTAAATATTAATTATTTTATTTTATTAACTTTCGGTATCAATTTTTTCTTCATTTAAAATCTATTTTTCTTGTATTTTGAGATGAAAAATTATTAATTAAGTTTTTGTATTCAAATTCTGCTAACATTTTATTTTTAATTGATAATACGACTAATCCACTCAAATAAGACTGTCAATAATAATTTTGAAAATTTTCAGTTATGCTTTGTTTATTACTAGTAAAATAATTATCCAAAGATATTTTTTGAGATTCAAGTACTTTTTAAATTTTTTTTAGTTTTAAGTTTTTTGTATCCAAATAGATTTTTTTTCTAGTAAGCATTTATATTAAAAAATATTTAAGAGTATTTGAAACATGATATATAATAGAAATTTTTAATTCAACTAAAATAAAATAAATTTAAAGCTATAGAGCCATAGAACCTAATTTATCAAAAACACAAACTGTAAAAATATATATTTATTCATATCTAGAAACTTTCATATTCTTTTGGTTACACTGTTATTTTTCATCTTTATTATTTATGGTGCACCAAAGACTAAGAAGAGAACAAGTAGAGTAAGAGGAAAGCTAGTGTACTCAACTTAAGTATAAGTACACTACACTTAAATACACGTAAAATTGTAAGATGAAATTGATATCAGTTGATATTCTAGTAGGTTATTGAGTTGGACCAAGCAGATGGTTTGCATGATGTTATAAAGTGATTTAATTAAGTCGATTTTGGAGGTGTTGATTTTTTTTGTGGATTTTTTAAATTATTGAATCATATATAAAGTGCTTTGTGTATAAGGCGCTTTGGTTATACATTGTGCTTAGTTCATAGGGTGGTTTATTTTGTATTTACAATTTTCATTTTATAACTCTGTTTATGAGAAGTTATTTTGGGATAGTTGAATGCAATGGAATGTTTAAGGCTTGAAAAATTATCTTCTAATGTAGTTTGGTTTTGTTAAATTCATGGCTTGGGATGAGTAATAGCTAACATGATTTTAACTCCACCACTTTAGGGAATGGGGAAAGCTCGTTGACGAGCTAAAAGACTTCTTGGTTAGTATTTTATTTTTGGCTTTTAGCATATAAATTTGAATGAGTAAATACCTAAATTGTATTTATATAATAGCACTTAACCTTAGAAATGAGCCTCCAAGGGGCAAAAACATGAAACAATCCATGGACCAACACAAATAGCACCCCCGGGTCCTAAATAACATGAGAATTTACGACATGCTAATTGGACTCATGGTTAGAGAGTTAGACGCAGTCATGCATTACATAAAACTTGAAAATATATATTTTCTTTCTACAACTTAACTTTTTAGGAGCTATAGCATGTGATAAGGGTATTTTTGGTAAGAAAATTGGGACTCATGAGCAAACAAAGCCCATCAAGGAAAAGACCAATGGTTCCAAACCAACGGTTTCCTCAGAAAGCCAATGGCCATGCAGACGGATCAACGACAAAGATAATGAGCGCATCTCCCTAACAAACCGACGAAGGATCTCCTGATTGACGGAAGACCCTTAACTGACATAGAGGCATGCCAACAACGTGGCCTTACTTGGTCTACACGCATACTGATATATGGAAACATCTTGTGCATCTGCACAAAGACCCTACCACACGATTTTCACATTCCTATAATGGAGAGTATCCCCAAGATCTTGGTAGCATTAACTTCACCTTCTCCCCATAAGGAAAACCCCCTTATTCTTGGGATCTAGGGCTCTTCCCCACCACTATATTTGGCAACAGTTCTCTTCTTTTTCTAGGTACATAGAAAATCCCTAGCTCTCTCACTACAAAGTTCTTAGAAATTTCTCATTCACTGACTTAACCTTCGAAGGGCCTTTGGCCGATACCACACCAGTGCCTTTTGTTTGGTTCTTGTTTTCTCATTCTTCAGGTACCCATCAATTTGATTAGAAGCCATCAACTCACTAACGATTTTCATGCATCATCAATATGAATTAACTAACAGTGTTCTTTCGGCACACTAATAGGACTCATTGTTAGAGAGTTAGACACAATTGTGTATTACATAATACTTAAAAATATATCTTTGTTTTCTACAACTTACCTTTTAAGAGTTGTAGTGACAAAAATGCAATGGTGTTATTAGTTGTCACACATTATTAAAAATGATTCTTATATCACTAACATAATTAATGTGTTTGCTCTACCTTCTTAATGTAGTTTTATTTATATTTGTGCAGATATGAGATTGGTGGCGTGAAGACATTCTTTTTTGCGCTATTTGAACACTTTTTTTATTTTTTGTATTGTTATATGACATCTTTCTTCTTTTGTTATAATTGTGTTGTGAACAACTTACTTGTATAGATGGTTTAATGTTATAATTGACTTTTATTTACTTTTGGATTGTTTGGATAGTTTTATTATTAATGTGTTGAAAATGAACTTGTTAATGAAATGTGATGGCAAGTTAATGTAATGAAGATAATTAATATTAGAAAATAATTGAATTTTTATAGAAAAAATCAGCGAAAATTTTTTTCATCACCCCTAGGTTGCAATAAAAAAAATAAAAAAATAAAAAACAATTGGTGATGAAATGTTTTGTAGCCTAATAGGCTAAATCAAAAAATAATGGTAAAAAGAAATTGCAGACATAATATTTTATCGCCAATAAGTCGAACTATGAAAATAAACAGTAATTGGTGACAAAGAAATTCATCACCTAATCTATTGAAACAAGAAAAAAAAATGGTGATGAAATATTTCGTTGTCTAATATGGTTAAATAAAAAAATTAAATTAAACTTGGCAAAAAAATTAGTTCGTTGCCAAAGATGGTATTTAGCGAGGAAAATATAAGGCAACAAAATTATTTCATTGGCTATATAATTATTCTATTTAAACAATCTAACGTTTTGGTGATGAAAGTTTCATCTCCATGACATTTGGCAATGGGGATTACGTAATGAAAGATCTTTTGTAGCCATATGTCTTAGGCAATAAAAGTAGGAGATTTAGTGACAAAAATTCCTGTCACTATGAGCCCAATACAAATTGGCATGAATTTTTTTCCCTTTCTTTTTCTAGAAAATTTAAAATACACATTTGCCCACTTTCAAATTTTCTTTTCCATCTCTCTCTCTCTCTAAGACTATCACTTCTTCTCAAGTATAACTTTAAGCTTTTTTGTTTTCACTTAGTATATATAATAAAAATAATAAAAATTTTATTTCGATTATTAACACTTTACATTTGATAAATTTGAATATGGATGTTATAAATATATTTTCACTTGGCTTATTTGGCTAGTTTTGTTAAATATTGTAGCATAGATGATAATTAAAGTAGTCATTAGTTGCAAATATTCCAGCTTTATTATAAATATATATATCATTTATATATGCATATTTATAATTTCTTTTATAAATTTTATATAATGTCTATGTATCTTTCAATACGCAATACATAAAAATGTAAAAATAATTATCGATATAATTCATGTTTTGACAACTATGCATATAAGACCATAGTTCTGTCAAATATTATAAGCATAAATGATAATTAATAGCCTCATAAATTAATCCAGCATTTTAAATTAAAGGTACATAAGATAAGAAATGCGGCATGAGGTTAGGCATTTGATGTGGAAAGATTTGGTTCTTCTGAATCTTTCACAACCCACTTTTTAACACAATTACGAGCTAAAATTACCTGCAGTGTGCATATAATAATAAATAAACATCTAATGTAATATTAAGAAATAGACAATGAAACAAGTGAGTAAACAAAGTTAAAAGGAAAACCAAATAACCAATACCTGTTCATCCCAATCGGTTTTGTAGGTGATAAAGGTAAGCACAATAGTTTGAACAAATGTTCCGAATAACATTCCAATCCAAATACCCTACAAGATGATACCGAAAAAAGGGGTTGAGAAAAACAAGTAAAATTTTGCAGCTATACATATATCCATTACAGATCATTTTTTTAGAGGTAGTTGAATAATTACATTTATAAGAAAGAATGCAGTTAGCTCAATATCTAAATTATCTTTGTCAATTTTAAGATTTTGTCATTATGCGAATTTATAAAATTATAATTATATCAATTTTTAATAGTTAGAAAACACAAAATCTAAACATAAGAATATAACATGGGAAAGGGGATAGAGATATGACTTCCATGTTATAAACATAAGCAAGCACAACACCAACGGTCCAACAGGAACCCCTATTAGGTAATAGCAGGCTATGTTGACATATGCTACAATGCTTTGCCAGCCAGCTCCAACAGCAACTCCTATCCATGAAAGTTTCATGATATATGTTAAAAATCTTCACATATATTATTATAATTGGTTATTTAATTCAGAAATTAAAAAAATAAAAATGAAATAAAATATTGATGTTCACAAAGTTTGAAATATTCCTTTTGACAAGTCATTTAACTTTTTTTTTTTTTTTTGAGAAAGCAAGTCATTTAACTTATGTCACTAGGATATAATTATTGAATACGAATACTCGTCCAAATAGATATAGTTTGAGAAATAAAAATGACGGGAAGAGTACTACCAGAGAGTACAGGTTGAATACTGTTCAATAGTATAGAGACAGCCAACAATGGTGACAAGTTTGCAACTGCTTTAGCCACCTCCTGACTTTCGGTGAATATGTAAGCAAGACGTCCTCCGAAGAATAGGAAAAACAAGAAAAGAACGAATCCAATGGCAAATGATGTGAGTACTGTTATCACAATTGAGAACTTTGCAGCTTTTGAACTCCCTCTTCCTAGCTCATTTGATATCCGGACACTGTATAATTGCCTGTGTATACGCATGTCTCAATTATTTCTTTGTCTTCTAGTCAATTAGTGAGAACCTATAACGACACCATAAAAATTTAAAGGGATAATTACAGTAAACCCACCTGAGATTTGGTCCATTTTCACTTTACTTATCCGTGGTTTAAAACTTTACACCCCATTTGAGGTTACTTCCGTTTAATTTCTGTTACCCACCTCTGTTATCACCATTAAAAAACACATTTTTTAGATGAAAACAAACATAAAATGAATCAAAAAATTAGGGTTTGATATTAAAAATAAATGTATATGAATGTAACAAATAAAATTCCAAACAACTATAAATCAAATTGTTTGAAATTAAAACAAATACAAATTAATGAAATGCCCACAGATTATGGAGAGTCCACATATTACAACAAACACATAACACAACACAAGATCAGAAAAAAGAGATCAGTGAAGCTTGAGTATGGGTTTGGGTTTGGTTTAGATCAGAAAAGGAGAGAAGAAAAGCTTGAGTAATGGCATCTGGTCTAGTGCCGAAAAAAGAGAGGCGGGCAAGGAGGCTTCGCCATGGGTGTGGGTCGGCATGGAGATCGGTGAAGCTTCTACCATGGAGATCGGTGGTGAATCAGTATGGTTGTCCTGGAGATCGATGGTGGTGGGATATGGTTATGGTGGTCTTCATGGGGGCTAGCTTTCACGATGAAGGTGGGTATGCTAGGTTTTGATTTCAGACAGTGAGTATCAGAGGGGCTGGCTTTAAAAGGTGGGGGAGGTCCGAAGGTAGGGGATCTGAACCAACAAGATCGAAAGACTAACGAGGTGGATAGTGTGACAATCTTGTGGGCGAGATCGGCGAAGGCTGGGCTAGCATGGCCTCGGGGCGAGATCGACGATGGCTAACGAGATCGACGGAGACTGGGCAACAATGGCCTTGGGCAAGATTGGCAATGGTTGGAGATTTTTCTTTGGTGTTTGTGGCTGGTGGTCTTCATGGGGGTTGGCTTTCACGATGAAGGTGGGTATGATGGGTTCTTTAAAATGCATAGATGTAACTTATAGCCATTAAGCTTGTGATCTAACTTCTGCAAGAGATGCATATTCTGGGTTTGAAAAATTTTTGATCTTGTGTAAAAAAATTTTATTTGAGTCATGTTCTAAGAGATGCCCATTTTGATCTTTTATTTTTATTTTTATTTTTTTTGGTGAGAGGAGAGAAACATAAAATGAGAGTAAAAAAACTTATTTACTCCTCTTTTTAACAGAGGTGGGTAACAGAGACTAAACGAAAGTAACCTCAGGTGGGCAAAGTGTAAAGTTTTAAATCACGGGTAGGCAAAGTGAAAATGGGCCAAATCTCAAATGGGTTTACTATAATTATCCCAAATTTAAAAAAAGTAGGTGAGCTGCTGACAATTGATTTCTTTCATTTCTTTCTTTTATTATTATTATTACTAGTCGTTAACCCGTGCGATGCACGAGATAATTAAACAAAATTTATACACATTCACTTTTATTGGTACAATCATTTGAAAATAATTCTAACTAATACCCAAATGTAAGAGACACATTGACTTACTATTTAAAGTAGTCTTCTGAAGAATTTACACATATTGTGCAACTGAGCCTTAATTTCTCATCAACAATAAAAACATGGAAATTCAAAACATGGAAAGAAAATAAAAATTACAACAATTAATTTCATTATCTTTCATGTTATACTTTGTAATTGTATGGAATTAAGTCAACTCAATTTAAGTAGTTGTAATAAAATTGGCTTCTACTATTCTCTATTCTATAGAGATATGAACATATTGGATTTTTCAAACAATTACCGGTATTGCAATAAAATGATTTATTATTGAAAATAAGAAACGAAGAAAATCTGTCTATAGCTTAAGAAACACAATATACTAAAATTAAAGAGATAAAATTTTCGGAGGACAAACTATTATAGATAATTTTAGAAACAGATTATACACTTAAAAGGATTAGTAATTTATAGCACTTACCCCCCACTATTAGTATACAGACACCAAGTGCGGTCGTCGTAGCCCTTTGAAAGAACCTTCCACAATTGGACCCTATCAAAAAAAAAAACACCCAATTAACAAAATTGATCCAAAAGGGTCTAAAAAGCACACAAAATCAATTCAAAAAACAAAAATATGAGACAAAGTAATTATTTTCCGCTGCCAATGAAATCGTCTTTTGTATTGATGTTCCAAACTGCAACACTTATCTCTCTAAGGCCTTCAATTAACGATAACACAAACTTCTCTTGGAATACCGGAGTATTATGACCATCTACACACACACACACACACACACACAAACAAAAACAAAATCAGCATAACTCACTATAACTCTATAGAAGCCTCAAAAATATAAAGAGAAATTAAAGGGGTTGAATTTGATATTTACGTTTGGAGAGAGAGAGTTTACAGAAACTGTGGCTTTATATTTCTTAACTTGGGAGAGGGGTAAGATTGCTAGGGTTTTGAAGTGTTATAATGTTTTTTTTTTTAAATATTGTGCTGACGTAGAAAATTGTGGTGCTAGCAGAGGATTCGGTTTTATATATATATATATATATAGATTATTATTATTATTATTTTTATTTTTATTTTTATTTTGGTCTTGTTTTATGTACTTTACTAAAAGCGTACAACATTCTGGAGTGAAAGAAAGGTTGGATGAAGTTGAACTTGGCAGAAAACGATTAAAGTGATGGTCTTGCTTGTATGCTTCTTCTGATCCACACATTTTTTTGAATTCCCCTAATCCTAAATCATAACTCTTATGCATGTCACTTTTTTCACAAAACTTATTCTTGTCTTTTTTTTCTTTTTTTGCATAAAGGGGAAATACATTAACAGATTTAAAATATTAGTTTAAGAATTATTTTTAAAAATATTTTACGGAAAAATGATAAAAATAATTAATTGTTTTGTTAATTTTTTATATTTTTCATAAAAGTGGTGTTAAAATTTTCTTAATATAATTTATTAACTATTGATCTAAAAACACCCATTAATATGACTCATAAAATATTACAACAAAAGGTTTAGAAAGTATAGAACTGCAATAGGTAAGATAGTAACTAGCTAAGTACAACAAGAAATGTTACCGGCACTAAAAAAAATTATAATATTTTTCACAATAAATAATTAAACAAGTTTTTACTGATTTTTTCCAAGACCTATCATTGACATCATTTTTTTTATCTGCCATCTGCAAGTAAACTTTTCTGTATCTAGACTTTTTCAAATACATCAACGAGGGATGACAGCCACACTATAACACTGCCACAGCCTTACAACACACCAACATATTACAAACCACATCACACTAAAATACCATAAGCCACAACACACCATACAAAACATCATCTTCATTAGTGATAGGCACGGGCTGTGTAGAACTAGAATCCCATTGAGTCCCAAAAAAGACAGTTCACCAAATATGTAGGGCAGGTGTCATAAAAGATCTCTCTTTCCATGTGAGAACTGAGAAGCTCCACGTTTTGCCAATCTGTCCGCATTAAAAATTTAAAAGTAAGGTTAGGGTTGTTGATTAAATTCAAACACGTAAGTATATTGAATTTTTAGTATATCCAATCAAGTCAACTAATTTCCTTTAAGTATGTATTATCCATTCAAATGATTTACAGTGCCGGTTCAGAACCTAGGCCTAAGGCCCCACTTGAACTAAAAATTTTAGAGGATCTCAAAGCCCCCCTATTGCATAAACAAAATGCCCAAAAGTATGATAGTTACCCAAAAAGAGAAAGAAATATTCAGTGGGAAAAGGGCATATCAAGGCTTGTTATTCCAGGAAGGAAGCTTAGAAAGTCAAACCAAGAAGGGTAAAGGGGCAGGAATGCCCATCCCAAGTTCAAGTATAAGAGGAGGTAGACATCACCCATAAGGAAGAACACAACAAGACGAATAGCTTAGAGATTTGTTTAAGTTTGCTTCACGTAGCTTCTCCCATTATGTGCTCTCTAAATTCTGTATCATTGTGTAGACTTTGTGGAATATTCGAAATGATATTCGAGTTGATGGAGAATGGAAGGATCAAAGTGTGCTACTTATTTCAGCTCTTGATTATTATTATTATTATTATTTTTTTTTTTTTTTTTTTTGATAAGCAGCTCTTGATTACCTAGTATAATACAAAAAGGCTACTCTTTTTAGCTTAGTTCATGTTGACTCTACTGTTGGAGAAATCTTAGTTCATTCTAGTTTAGTGCCACAAACGCAGAATGCTTTAAAATTATTGTAGCCTTTGTAAGCAAATCAGGTGTGCATTTTGGGAATTTTCAAAAAAGTTTTGCTTTTTACTTGTTGTCTCACATTTTTAGCAAAAAATAATTTTTAACTTTTTACTTATGCAACACATTTAACATAAAAATTACCAAAAATTATATCTTTTAATAAATACTATACTAATAAATATTGTAAATAAGTAATTTCCAAATGAACACATTGTACTACATTGATGGGTCTTGTTACTACAACTATGTTGTCACAAATTCCGACTCAAGTGGATCCTTTTTATATTGTTATTGATGGCATTACATGGGCTCTTGCATTTGTAAATAGCTAGGCTTGAGGGACAATAATTTGACTTGGAGGAAAATTTTGTGCAATGTTGGATGGGATTATTGTGAGGAAGGAGAGGAGTCAACATATAACCATGTCCTGCTACGTTGCCCATATGTTGAAGAGGTATGGAGTTTTACAGGCTTGAGAAATACCTTGTCCTAATGTTCAAATCTATCATCTGTGGATCTGGTAGACCAAATGATAACTAGATTAAAAGACCCGGAGATTTCAATTTTTTTTACAACTAGCTGGATGATTTGGCTCAAGTGTAATAAAGCCCCTCAAGGCCCTTCACAGCCTGATCCCACTTCCTTAGAGCATTCACAGCAGTGTAGCTATAATGCTATATTGCTAAAATTTAGCTCCACAAACACAAAAAAAACCCCTGCAGCAGTGGAGCCATAGTTAAAAATTTTAGATGAATGGCTACAGTGCAAATCTATATATAGATGTGCACTGTAGCTTGGTGCAAAAAAAAAAAAAAAAAAATTTTTATTCCAGCCCCTTCTTTTTTTATTCATTCCCTCATTCCATCTCTCTCATTCACTCTCATTCCCTCTCTCTCATTCACTGAAGCTCATCGTCGTACCTGGTAGAGAACATCCATGGTGTTCTGACCAAGACTCTCCGACAGCAACTTGACCCGAAACTTCTGGACCCCACTTTTCACATATTGTTGAGTTTGGGCCTTGGGGACAGCCCTCATGATCTTGCTCAAATTCGGAATCACCGTCGAAACCTTTCTGAAACCGAAACCGATTGACTTCCCATAGTCGTCGAACGTGGGTGCCCATGTCGAAGACTTCGGCACGGTGCCCCGAGCCCCGTACGGCTCCACCTTGCCACCTTCATCGCAAATCAAATCGTAGTGCGGAGACTCCTCCGATCGCTTCCCATACGGATTGGAACCCAAATCGGATCGACTCCGACCAAACCCTCCGTACCTATCGTCGAAATACCCACCGATGTGGTTGAATTTCACTGGAGATTTGGGTTTTTTTTTTTTTTTTTTTCCTGTTGTGGACTGGTGGTGGTGGTGGTGGTGTTGTGGACTAGTGGTGGTGGTTGTGGTTGTGGGTGGGGCTGATGGTAGAGTGGTTGTGGAGCTGTGGTTGGTGATGTGGTTGTTTTTTTTTTTTTTTGTGGTAGGATATATTATTTTATTGTAATAGTTATATTATTTTATTGTGGTGTATATATTATTTTATTGTGTTGAAAGCTAAAATAGATCCACTGCTGCAGCATGTGTGTAAATAAAATAGATAAAGTGACTTTTTGTATAACTAAATAGCTAAAATTTTGTCTCCACTGCTGTGAATGCTCTTAGCTAATACTGTTGCTGCACATGCTATAGACTACTTAGAAGCTAATTTTGCTAGCCTCACTTAGAAGATACATGTACTGTTTTCTTTATAGGATTTCTTTATTGTAGCCACCGCAATAGTTGTTTTGGGGAACTAGATAGGCATGACAGCTAATTTAAATCTAGCAAAATTTGTTGCTTTGCTGTCAAAGTTTTTAATTTTTTTCAATTATAGGTGTCTCCTATAGCTTGAGATGTTTGGTCCATGATATATAGTTTTGGTTGTTGATGAATAAAATTCTATCTTTTATCCTAAATAAAAAAAGAAAAAAAAAGTATTTATAATTTCCAAGTCCATGTCTGATTACTTTGGTGGATGATTAAAGGAACTATTGGGTAATTTTCGATGTACTTTACTTAGTTTGTACAATGGTCATAGCGAATTGAGACTCCTTCTAATTATTTAAGAAGTTTCTCTCATCTCTTGTTAAGATTGAGTGAAAGTCATAGTTTTCTTTTGGGTCTGATTAATAAATGCTTTAAGAGTATTTATTAATAAATCATTTAAGAAAAATTTTAATACCCTTTTTATGAAAAATGTAAAAATTGTCAAAAAAAATTAGATTTTTTTTTCTTTTCTTATAAAAAATTTCTAAAAATAACTGCAAAATCAATGCTTTTTAGGGCCATTGTTAACTTTTTCCCTTCTTAAAATTATGTTATTTCTAATGCAACATGTGTTGCAATCAATTGCTTCTTGTTGTGTTCACTTTTAGGGCTTTAATTTCGAATAAAAATGACTGTTATAAAAATAAATAATTAAATAAAAACCTTGATCACTTCAATCATATGCAAAAATTATTTAATATATATCTGATAGTGTTCTTCACTTCTGCTAGTTCTAGTAGCCCAAAAAAAAGGCTCTAGCAGTAGCCCAGAAACTCAATTTGAATAGTAAAATACATTTTTTCATCCAACTTGTTGATTGGACAAGGCTCACAAGGGGACCAGAACCAATCATGTCTGATGCATGTGATGGGTCATTGACTCATTCAAAACGCTCTGCATAGAGTTAAATTTTGACAGAGATATTTTGGCTTCTACCAATAACAAACCATGCATGATTGCATGAAAGTACCCGAGAAAGGGACTCAGCAAAAAGAGAAGGTAAGATAAAATAAATAAAAGTTTTTGCATGTCTAAGAGCATCCACAATAAATATTACATAAAAAATATCATTTTGACACATTAAAAATTTACTTTATTATTTTATCACATCATTTTACAATATCTCATTTATCAAATGTTCTATTATTCAATTCTATACGTTAAAATAATATTTACTACACATTAAAATAATATATTATCTCATTTCCATTATCATCAACAACAGCAACAACATCAACGGCACAACCACTAGCCACCAATATCCACTGCCACAACAACTCCTCTACTGCAAACCAACCACCACAATTACTCACCAATATGGCAATATATCATCCCAAATTGAAAAAAAAAAAAAAAAAAAAAAAAAAAAAAAAAACCTCAGATTGAACAAATTGCAGCAAAAAGACCCACAAAAAAAAAAACCCAAATTTCAAGCTCACACCGCCAAGCACCACCTTCAACCACCAAATCCACCAACCACTGGCCGCTGTTAAAACCCACCACTAAAAATTAACTAAACCCATAACCCCCAGTGGCAAACTCCACTGGCAACACCCATTTCGCCGCGGTATATGAAACCAACCCATCACTATCGAAAACCCGGCAACAACTCAACCCGGAACCCATAACCCCAACCAAATTGACCCTCCCATCCTCCCCAACGGTCACGCACTCAGCCCCACCGTCCCTCACATCGACACAGACACAGCCCCAACGTGCAGCTCCTTCGCCGGCACCGAGCACTCGGACTCGAGCAAGGCGTCGACAGTGATGTATTTGGTTTGTGGGAATCTGTGGATTTGAGGTGGATCTTGGAGAATGGTAAGAGAATAGAGCAAAAGTGAAGAGAGAAGAAGAAATAATACGAGAGAGTGGACTCAGTGGAGATGGAGGCGATGAATCTGTGACTGAAGGAGAAGATGAAAGTGATATTTTAATTGGGATGAGAGAGAAAGATGAATAAAAAAATAATAAACCATATGCCATTGTTTGTCCGTATCGTGCCAAAATTGTGATGGTACTATAGCATGTTGCAAAAGTTTGACACATTTAGCACATCTGATAAAGCTCCGTTTTTGTGTTTGGTGAGCCAAATGTGCCAAATATTTGGCATTTGGCACATCTACTGTGGATGCTCTAATAAGTTATCTTTTTTTGAAAAAAAAAATTATGAAAAAATAATTAACTTCTTTTACATATTTTTAAAATTTTTATAAAAAAAATTAAAATAAATTATTAATATTATACATTAACCAGACCCAATAAAAAATTGAAAAAAAAAATTCTGTTAATTGAGGCACGAATGCATTGCATTAAGAAATAACAAAGAATAAATAGGGTATTTGTTGGATGGGAAAGTATCATTCAATATGTTGACCAAACACTTCAACCGGACAAAAACAAAAGGGTATTTGTTTGAGAAGTCTTACAACATCATAATCTATGTAATAATACCACCGCACACTTTTGGTACGATAGTCACTTCATAAGCATAAGTGTTTGAGAGGTGTGGGGGGTAGGGGTCAGGGTTCAAGTCTCTAGCAAGAAACTTGACACACATTTACGCTTAAATTAGGTTAGACTAAAATTTCTATCTTGTAAAAAAATAAATAAATAAATAAAAAATCTATGTAACAATTTAATGGAAGACTATCTACCCAAAAACAAATTTTCATGGAAGACTTTTTTTTTTGTATGGAAGACTTTATGATACATAAATGGTCATGCATTGATAAACCATTTTAAGAAAAAAATTTATGCTGAATTGAAAAGGTGACCAACGTTTTTGACAACTTTTTCAAATTTTCATAAAGAATTTCCTAAAACAAATGATTAATTTATGTCCTAATGGCATACGATAAATGGACTCTACATAAATATCAATCTGAAATGATTGTCAACAATCAATAGCAATAATGAACTATATGGCTTGGTGGTAGGAGTTTTTATATTGCTTCACATTAGCAAGAGTTGAGTGGTTCAAATAATGACACTTCAATGAATGTGTTGTGCTCACTACTCTAGCTCCATCAAGACCCGGTGGCACACGTTGTATTTACTCTTACGAAAGTAATGTACTAGTAGTATCACTATATCAATTTTTTTTTTATCATATAAAATTAATTTGGGTCCGTTTGGATTGAGCTTATTTTTGCTAAAACTGAAAACTGAAACTGAAAACACTGTAACAAAATAATTTTTAAATGTGTGAATAGTGTTGTGGGACCCATTTTTAATGAAAAATTTGTTAAAAAGTGAAATTTGTGGGTCCGTGAACAGTGCACGAATGCACTGTTTACGGTTGACTTGGTCAAATAATGCAGCTGGAACCAAAAAAAAGCTTGAAAACGCAACAAAACTTTCAGCCACTTTCAACCCAATCCAAACGCTCTCTTTATCTATTTGCTTGTTACTTGTATCTCTACATTATAATGCAAATTTCATTTTCTCAAACCATCTTATATATGTTTTATCCTTTTTAGTAATTTACACTTCAAATTGCAATTTGATAACTGCTAATTAAATATTCAACTTTTTTAAAAAGTACTTCTTAACAGTTTTTACCAAATATTTAGTTTTTTTTTTTAAAGCTCAATTTCATACCACACTTTTTAAAACTGCCATGTTTTCAAGAAGCACAATATGAAAAAAGTTCAACCGAACTCACTCTAAAGACAAATCCATTAGGCAGAATCCACTAATTGGCAGGAAATAAAAATAAATAAATAAATAAAAATAAAAATAAAAATCCTCCTCCAAGACCTTTATATCCTTAAAGAAAAGTATAGCACTATCTTTTTCAAGAATTACAACCTTCAATCCTCCAGGACATGTAACAAGCAGCTAAACAAGTAGAAGCTCGCTTTATCTACTCTGGATGTACCACGCTAACAAACTATTATGTTCTTTTTGGATTTTTTTTTTTTTTTTTTTAAGAGAGAGGAATTTATGGACGACTCGACCACATTAATCTTCACCAATTTCTGAGTCGGATCGATAACTTTAGGTTATCACCTTTGACAACAATGTATTGAAAAGATGGTGATGTTGGAGGAGGAAAAAAAATTAAAAATCAATAAATAAACTGGCCGGTGAGCAACAACTACAGTACCTTGCTAGATTTGTTGATGCATTGTAACATTTGGAAATTTTGGCTAGCCACAGCCTAGCCTAATGTAGTGTGTTTTTGAGTTAGGTAAGCTTAAAAACAGTAAGTCTATAATTAATTTCTTTAATTGTTAACTTTTCATTCATTGTTAACATGATAAGTTGTTATTTAAAATGATCTCAACGATAAGTTTAAATAATATATATATATGGGTCATTCTACCGTACTCCCAAAAAAAGGGGGGGTACGGTACCCTCTTAAATCAGAACCATTCATTTAATATTGTTTTAATCTTGTCCGTTGATGAAATTTTAATGGGTTTTGGTTACCGGCTAAACAGGTTTTATATATAAACCAAAAATTATAACATTAATCATACTTTTCTCCTCTCACGTTTGCTTCTTCCTCTGCCTGTCTCAGTTTGCCTCTCTAAACAAAACCCTCAAAATAGCTAAAACCATACAGAACCAGACAGCCGCATACCCACAACCTCAAATCGGCGACGCTTCTTCTCATCCAATCCAACTTGTCGGCGCCGCTCTCTAATTTCGTCTCTTCCAATCCATCCTCAAATCGGCGGCTCACTTATATCCAATCCAACTCGGCGGCGCTTCAACTCTTCCCGTACGACTCGGTGGCACTTCTTTTCTACCATTCTAAATCGGTGGAACCACCCACAATCTTCAGGTTCTCTCTTCACATATGATTAACGCTGATATGGGTTTATATTATTTCTCTAAACTTTGTGGGTTTATGCTATTATTGTTTTGTTTGAGTTTCAGTTCTTATATATTTGACAAATTAATATTTACACCGAAGGGCTTGATAGTCCACCACTGATTGCCTGGATCACTACTGCCATGTGAAACGAAATTGTAATAAGGTTGCCAATGCTTTGGCAAAGAAATCTTGGGTTGGGCTAGAACTTCAGGTTTGGGTTGAAGACTTACCTGGGGACATTATCCCCCTTACTTTGTTTGATGTTCATAGTTTTCTTATGTTTTAATAAAAGCATCGGTCTGTCTCACAGACTGGTTTCTCAAAAAAAAAAAAAAAAAATCTTTACACTTTTGAGTTTGGGATGCGAAACATGAAACTTGAGTGAGACGTGGGAACCCTTATCCATAAGTTGCGACAAGATTAGATTTGGTTGGGAGTGTGGGGAGGACACGATACTATGAACCTATGGACTTAGGAGATTTTTTTTTTTCAACCACCTTGGCAGTAAGAACACCAATTTTAGTGTTGGTTTGTGCTATGTTTTAGAGTTGGTTTCCAATTTTAGAGTTGGTTTCTCTAAAATTTAGAATTTGAAAGAAGCCTGGTGAGTTTGCTCAGAGTTTTAGGAGCAGATATTTTATCTGGATGATGTTCACCATAAATTGAAGTTGTAATAAAAACAGCCTTCCTAATTAGATCATCTCCTGTATCAAAATTGTGTCCCTCTTTTAGCATTAGTTTCTACTTTCTACTTTCTAGCAGTGTGGCTCTGCATAGAGCCAGTTGGTGCCAAAGGCAAGGATTCAACTGGGAATTAGTCAGTAACAAAGCGATCTCTCAACTTGAGTAACAAATAGTTGGTCCTCCGACTCCCAAAGCATTTGTACATTACCGCAGAAGTTGTAGAGCAGCACTGCACCTAGAGAAAGAGAATGTAGCAAGAGACAAAAACCAAAACCCACTTGTTTGTTTGACAAAGATATAGCAACCCTGACATCTTTACCTCAACAACAATTACAGAGTACAGGGTAAGGTCATCTCCAATTCTGAATAGCAACAACAGACGTTGCACAGATAGTTTCAGGTTCAACCCAGTGATTACTTTCAAATTAGGATTAGCTAACTATTTTTATTTTTTCTTTTTTAGTCCAGTTACTGTGAAAAATCAGGTTAACATTATTTCACATTGAGAGTTTATTTTAGCTTTGGTTTTTCCTAGGTGAGGTGAGATACTCTGAATCAAGATGATACCGAATAAATGACTAACCATCATGATTGGAAATATTACTTTGTGAATTTAGGTCAATGTCATTTTAAGGTGTGGTCTCACCTATAAAAAGGATAAGTGCATAATTACCACCAAAAAAGAAACTACCCTATAGTAAGCACATTTATCAATGCTTTCACTTGCTAGATTAAGATTGGGAATTGGACTGCTATGGTTGAGGATGTCTCATAGTGATATATATTTTGAATAAAATTGCATTGTTTATGATTTTCCATTCAGGATAAATATTTATTGAGGTTAACCTGCTTCCTTTTTCTGTTTTTGAATCAGGCTTACAAACACATGTTTTAATAAGTGCGTTGAGAAAAGGTACAAAACTTTGTGTTAATTTCTTTCCTGCAATTTGCATGAACTTTTCTAAGTTGATTTTGAATTCACCTTTGTAGAATCCAGTTAACTTTTTTTACAAAGTTCAGTAATTTTTTCTCTATATTAATTAATTGCAGAAAGTACTCATTTGACATCCTTGTGTAAAGAAAATGTATCAAATTGGTCATAGTATCATTTATTATTTCAGGTACAAGGAGTCTGAACTAAATATGGGTGAAAATAGTTGCATTGATCGCTGCGTATCAAAATATTGGCATGTAAGTTGACAATCATATTCACATATGGTTTACATAGTACTTCCCACAGTATAAACTTTTGATTGATGTACTTTTTTTTTGAGGGGGTAGATTAAATTTCTCATTATTATATTACTCTCTTGTCTCTTGTTATAATTTGATTGATATAAAGTCATATCCATGTTATAATTTGCTTGATAAGTTTGTAAATATTTTCAAGCTACTCATAGATATCCTGTATAAGGAGCAATGCAGATGTTTAAAATGTGGATTGACTCTCATCTATTGTCATATTCTTTTGAACTGGATTTTGTTACAAAAAAGACAATATTTCAGTTTCTTCTACCTTCGACCCCTCCACACCAAAAGTTTCATTTTTCCCCTTGGCCTTTCTTTGAATTTTGTTGTCTTGATGTTTGATTGGATTCTCTCCATCATGTTTCTGGCTTAAGTTTAATTTTATATCATCCATTACTTCCATGCTTCCTTCACATTATTTTATTTAGTTTATCAATGCGTATGTTATACCGATAATTCTGTGCACCATGCCATTAGCTTAGAAATATCTGTGTAAGTCTTGCAGCCTTGGTGTTGCTTTAGAAAGGCTTAACCTTATAGACATGTGATTTTCTGTGACATCAGTATTTGAATAGTGTGGGTTGCTTGCTGGTTTTATTTTGTTTTGTGGTAATTTAGTGTAAGGAATTGGTATTTCATCACGTATGAATTATGATTTGCGTGCGATTACCATCATGTAATGGAAATAAAAGCAAGCTATTTTGTGTTTTTGCCAGGTGACTAATCTAATCGGCCAGCTGCTAGGTTCAGGTCGGCCCCCAATGTGAAATTAAGGCTATTCTGAAATTTGCTCTACATTAGTTACGTGTTTACTTGGCTGGTTGCCAAAGGTTGATACTGGAATGATTTTTGTTTGTACCAAACTTTATGAGGTGGTTCCATTTTGTTTTTGTTTTTTTTAAAGTATTGGCAGCAAGTTGAATTTATGCTGCTCCTAGATTTAAGTCATAAAATTGTTAGCTCTTCATAAATGAAATATTATTCTTGGAAAAATCATCAGTATTTGTGATGATTCTATAACATGTTGAATTGTTTTTGCTGCTGCTTGTTTCTTGGAAGTTTGCAAATGCTTGAAAGGAATGGAGATGTTAATGCACATTAAGGGCCCACTTACTTTTAACAGCTAATTATGTACAAATTACACGTTCCAATATTTTATAGGAACAAATACCAAATGGCTTTAGAATGATGAGTTTGTATAAATTTTGCGAAATCCAAAGAGAGAGAGAGAGAGAGAGATAAATGCTTTGTGGCACCGATAAGTCTTCAACAATGAAAACATTCCATTGCTATTAGGGCTCTCTTGGACTTAGCTCGTGGAGGTTCTGCGGACTCAAATGAGGCTCACACTTATCATTGTGGTCGATATGCTAAACTCTCAATGGCAAAATTATTTTGATAATTTTTTAAAAAGGACTGGGTTGTTCGTTTTTGGTAAAATCAATCAATTATGCTTAATTGTTTTTACCTTTTCTATTGGTAATTTTTGTTATTGTAGAAAATTTTTGGGATGTTTATTTTGTTTTAGATGGGTCTAAATATAATAATAACTTTATGAAACAAAATTGCATAGACACTTTAGTTGGGATGATTATATTCATGTCAGACACAGTCATTTGACACTTTTGCACACGTGGATCTAATGAAAATGCCTAAAAAATATAAAACCTGGTGTAGTAGCCTTGATTGATGACTATTTCATACTAAATCTGTAGTTTCAATTCAAGTGTTTACTGAAAATTTTAGAATTATCAACAATCTTTGTATTGGATTTTTTGCATAACTTGCTAATTGTATAGTCACCTTATTTCCAACCTTAAACACCACAATAAACACACAACTGTGATTAAGTTGCAAATGTTGCATAAGAACAATTAGAGAGCACATAAGGTTATACATCTTCGGTTTTATAGTATATATTGATGATGCATAGAAAATCAGTAGGCTGAATGGAAAAGTGGAAGGATAGAAAAGATTTGGTTTTCCCTCATGTGTGTTTGGTTGGAGGGGTGGAAAAGTGGGAAGGTGAAAAACTTTTTTGTTTGGTTGGAGAGAAAAATGGGAGGATGAAAAATGTAGTTTATATAAATTGACTATTATGTCCTTTTAATATAATAGTGGGAAAGTGAGAGGAGTAGGTGAGGGTAACAAAGTGAGGGTATTTGTGTAAATTACATCATCAGCATCTTTTCCTCCCAAATAGGGAGGTAAAAGTGTGGGCCCGAAGGGATTATTTTCCTCCCCATTTTCTGTCTCTCTTTTTTTCTCTCCCAAACCAAACGGTGGAAAATACCATTTTCCACCTTGTTATCCGTCAAATATGAGAAAAAAAAGTAAGTGAACTACTAAATGTGAAAAAAGAACTGTCACATGTAATGTTAGAATGACACAATTTGAAGATGGAAACGTCAAATGTGAGAAAAGAACTGTCATATGTAATGTTAGAACTGCAAAATGTGAAAATAGAACCATCATGTGTGAGAAAAAAGTAAAGGAACCACCCAATGTGACAAAAGAATTGTCATATGTGACGTTGGAACTGCAAAATGTGAGGATGAAACCGTCAAATGTAAAAAAAAGAAGTAAGGGAACCACTAAATGTGAGAAAAGAACTGTCACATGTGATGTTCGAACTACACAATGTGAGGATAGAACCGTCAAATGTGAGAAAAAAATAAGGGAACCACCCAATTTGACAAAAAAACTATCATATGTTATGTTGGAACTGCACATTGTGAGGATAAAACCGTCAAATGTGAGAAAAAAGTAAGAGAACCACCAAATGTGAGAAAAGAACTGTCACATGTGATGTTGGAACTGCAAAATGTGAAAATAGATCCGTCAAGTGTGAGAAAACAGTAAAGGAACCATCCAATGTGACAAAAGAATTGTCACATGTGATGTTGGAACTGCACAATATGAGGATGAAACCGTTAAATGTGAAAAAAAAAAAAAAGGAACCATCAAATGTGATAAAAGAACTGTCACATGTTATATTGGAACTGCACAATGTGAGGAATGAACCGTCAAATATGAGAAAAAAGTAAGGGAACCACCAAATGTGAGAAAAAAACTGTCACATGTGATATTAGAATTACACAATGTGAGTATGACATCGTTAAGTGTGAGGAAAAAAGTAAGGAAACCACCCAATGTGACAAAAAAAATGTCATATGTGATGTTAGAACCACATAATATGAGAATGGAACCGTCAAATGGGAGAAAAAAAAGTAAGAGAACCTCCAAATGTGAGAAAAAAATTGTCACATGTAATATTAGAACTGCACAATATGAGGATAGAACCGTTAAATGTGAGAAAAAAGTAAGGGAACCACCAAATGTGACAAAAGAACTGTCACTTGTGATGTTGGAATTACACAATGTGAGGATGGAACCGTCAAGTGTGAGAAAAAAGTAAGGAAATCACCCAATGTGACAAAAGAACTGTCATATGTGATGTTGGAACCGCACAATGTGAGGATGGAATTGTCAAATGTGGAAAAAAAAAAGTAAGGGAACCACCAAATGTGAGAAAAGAACTATCACATATGATATTGGAACTGCACAATGTGAGGATGGAACCGTCAAGTGTGAGAAAAAAGTAAGGGAACCACCCAATATGACAAAAGAATTGTCATATGTGATATTGGAACCGCACAATGTGAGAATTAAACCGTCAGATGTGAGAAAAAAGTAAGGGAACCACCAAATGTGAGAAAAGAACTGTCACATGTGATATTAGAACTGCACAATGTGAGAATGGAACCGTCAAATGTGAGAAAAAAGTAACCTGGTGTAGCAGGTTACCTACTAGTGGGTACCGTACCCCCCCTTTTTTTGGGGGGGTATCATAGAATTACTCTATATATATATATATATATATATTTTGTGTCTCAAGCATTGTTGGTTACGAAACCTATCTGAATGCTTTAGGGCCGTTTGGTAAGGGAGTCCAAACAATAGTTTTCAATATTTAAACACTGAAAACTGTGGGCAAAAAAAAAAAAATGTTTGGTAGAAGATTTCTTTTAGAAGTGTTTGAATTACGTTTTTCATTTTAGAGTATTTGAACATTGAATTTAGAGAAATCCTCCTACCAATTTTCATTTTTCAAATAACATTGTTTAATAATACTTTTGTAAATATGTTAAAAATTGTACCTGGTTAGACCACATGAGGGAACTTTCTCACTCTTCAAATAAATTAATAATACTTTTATTGTACTTGTTAGCTTTTTAAAAAATATATATGCACGTACCAAACACACAATTATATTTTTTTCACAATTTAAAATATGTTATTTGAAACATAATATTACTCCTATTCAAAAAAAAAAAAACATAGTATTACTCATATTTTTTGTATTATAAATACTTAAAACACATATTTTCATAATACTTCTTAAACTACAATTTTCACGTATTTTCCTTTGTTTTGTACTGACTACTGAGTCAATTGATTACAAAAAAGACAAGGAACCGTATATCCCCCATGTGCACTGGACCAAACACAAAATATGGGATGGAAATGAAAGAGGTGGTAATGATTCGAAAAACATTACAGTCCAGCTGGGCCCACTTTGCAAGGGAGTGGGCTAACTCATTGGGCTCCATAAATACTCTTTTTTTTTTTGGGAGAATCGGACTCCATAAATAACTCAAGTACATGTTTCTCTTCAATCATTACACAGAGCAAGAAATGATAAGAGGTATTACTATTTTTTTTTTTTAGTTGATAAGAGGCATTACTTTAGTATGATGAATTGATTATGTATAAACTTCTAGAACAAAAGAAAATTGATTATGTAGCTGCTAGTAAAAATGTTTCGATCTCTTGTGCCTGAAAATCAACACAAATATCACATCTATTGTAGTTCAAACCTAAAATTCATTCTCCACTAGGATGATTAGAACAAAATTGGCCTTTACCCCTTTCTATCAAACAATCCAACATTTCGCCTCCTTTCCCAAACTAATTAGGAAAATGTCCCTCTTTTGAAACTCAATTTTCTCAAAATCGAGTTAAGCCCTATTGTGGTATTTTAAGGATCCTATAGTGACGTTTTGGAACTCGAGCTCCATGAACTTGAGTTATCGGTAAAAAGAAAAAAAACTTGCATGGAACTTGAGTTCATGGAGCTCGAGTTCCAAAACGCCACTATATAATCCTTAAAACGCCACTATAGGGCTCCAGAAATTTTAAAAAAAAAAAAAACTCAATTTTGAGTAAATCAAGTTTCAAAAGATGGACATTTTCCTAATTAGTTTGGAAATGAGGGCAAAATGCTGGATTTTTTTTATAAAAAAAAAAAAGAGCAAAAGCCAATTTTCTCCAAGATAATTATGCAATTCTTTAGGAGTATAATACATCTTCTCATGTAACAATAAATCTCACTAATTAAATTTATAATGAAACTCACTATTTATGTAAGATGAGAAAGTACACATTTATTGTACTCCTAGAATATTCTATAGTTTTCCTCAACACCCTCCTCCCCCACTCACCCAAAAAAAAAATTAATTAATTAATTAAAAAAAGGCAAAATACTTATGGTGCTACTATCAAGGATAAATACTATAAGGTTGTGTTTGTTTCCATGGAAAGTAGTAGAGGATTCAAACCTATTATGCCTGCTCATTAAACCATAGTATTTAAATAAAGGCTCGCTAGCAGCTCAAAATATTTTTTTTTTTCTGTTATATCTAAATAAAAACACAACTCTCGTTGAATATAGGATAAAAATATACTTCTCATCCTAAAATTTGACCCAAGTTTTTTTTTCTTTTTTTTAGAAACAAATTTGACCCAAGTTTAATTTTTTTTTTTTAGAATCCAGCTGTAGAATTTTTATTGATATCTAGGCTTGGATATGGGTTAGGCTACGTGCCATTTTGGGTAGTACATGGGCTACCCCATTTTGAGCTCTTCTAACATCAGGAAACAAACTGTCTGACAGCATGCTTGCATCCTCCGTACTCCGGTATGCGGCCACATAATAACGGGTTTGCTTCTGCCTTGTTGATAGCATCAATCCATCGAGCCGCCATTGCTTCTACCTCTACCACTACCACTACCACTACCACTACCACTACCACCGCAGCTGTATTCTTTCACTCAGACCCAACTTTGATTTTCATTCTTCAAATTCAGAAAGTAGAAACCTTCATGTTTGAGATCTTTCAAATGTATCAATATGTTCTTCTATGTATTTTCTGTTAAATTTGTTCCACGCCATCAATTTTTTAGCATGCCACATCATCATTTCAGTTATTATCTGTATAATATCTTTAACAGCCTGAATGGAAAATAAATTTAGTCCCTAAGAAATTTAAATCTCCTTAACAATATATGAATAGAAGAACTGAATTGATATCTTTTAAATTTAATCCATTAGGAGTAGAATTTTAAATTTTAAATTTAAGAGAAAAATCAAACTAAGATCAACCTTCAAAGCCAAAAAGCATATTTTAACCCTACATATATTTCACGAACCAGCTTCAACTGATTCAATTGCATGAGGTACAAGGACAGACCCACTAGAACTAGTCATGCCAAGACATACATGCGCACATACAAGAAACACACCCTTACAACAATGAAAAATACTATAAAGATACTATAAATTTTATTGCATAATGTTTACAAACTGAGGCGATAATAAATGTGATAATAAATGAAATGAATGTCTAAACTTCTTTAAAATTTGCTATTCCCTCCAAGCAACATCAATTTATCCATGACAGCAAAATCATAGTGATGTTCTATTCGACAATAATCACATCTCACTAAATTAGTCTTACAAATGAAAGATACCAATACAATAATCCCTGCTGTTACAAAATTGAATTTACTTGTGTAGTTGTACTTTTAAGTAGAATCTGATTTGGCAGTGCCCTCCTCAGTTGTTTCACCTGTATCATGCCCCTCTGTCGACTCCACTTCTTCAGGCTTTGCAGGTCCTGGACCAGCAGATACCTTTACCATTGATGGACGCAAGAGTCTATCACCAAGTTTGAACCCTTTGCGAAATTCTTGAATAATTATACCTTCTTCATATTCATTGGAATCCTCGCGCATAATTGCTTCATGCAGCTTTACATAAAAACAAATCAATATATAAAACTTTATCAGAAAAAACTGTCCAAATGTTTATGTTCTAATAGAATGATGTAAATAATAACAAAGCTATTGTGTTTATTAGAATCATCATCTCTAAGTAATGTAAATGAAGTTTTTACAAGTCTCACCAACTTTATACCCACCAAAGTTAATATTCCATCAGGTATGTCAAGCTACAGTAAAAACTGAATGCCTCACATGTGCACAAGCGCACACACCCAACACATTGTGTGTGTTTTGTGTATACATGATATATAACACTTAAACTCACCGAGCTGGCTCGAATCAGTCAAGACCTGGTTTTGGTTAAAAGTGTATCCAGGTCTTCATCAAACCTGAAAAGACTTGACTAAGGGTTCGAAAAAGCTCAGCAAGTACACGATTACATTTCAAGCCAACTCGGTACCTTACCTGCATCAAGCTAATGATCAGATAGGACAACCATTATGCCAATTGATAAGTAGGGCTATGATTTTCACATATGAGCTTTTTGATCATGAGGACATATCATGCTATCAGGAAGAATTTTACACTTCCTGGATACTGTAACAGAAGAGTTGCTCCATTACTAGTATAATCTAACAAAAGGTATGATGCTTTGCCATTTGCTTTATGTAACCGTGTGATTCTGTTGCCTTCTCGTCAACACACACTCATGCCCCTATATCTTTTGTGTACATACAATCAAGACCTGGTTTCAGTTAAAAGGTATCCAGGTCCTCACAAAACCTGAAACTGTCAAAAGACTTGACTAAGTATTTGCATTTCTAGCCAACTCGGTAGGTTTACCAGCGTCAAGCTAATGATCAGATAGGACAACCATTATGCCAATTGACAAATATGGCTTTCAGGTATGAACTTGTTATCAGGACACATCATGCTCATCAGGAAGAATCTTACACTTTCTGAATATTGCAAGGGCAAAGTGGGTCTAATAATAAAATATTTTAATGAAAATTATGACTGGTTGGTTTCTTTATCCAACAACAGTGCCATTATGTTGTCGTCTTCAATACCTACTCTTACTGCTAAAAATTCTCTATATTAGCCAAAGAAAGATACGAGTTCCACAAGATATAATATAAAGGGGCCTATACACTACAGGTGAAAAGAGCCATTAACTCACCAATGGATCAAAGGGGTTTCCTACAGTCTCAACAGGAACAACACCAAGTGAGTTTAGTATCTCTATGAACTGCTTAGATATGCTTTGATAACTATTGTTGATCTTCTCTTCCCCCTCGGTCTCTACTTTAATCTGGGTTTTAGCTCTCTCAAAGTTATCCAATACGGGCAACAAACTTTCCACAACTTCCCCCTGAGCATTTGTTAACAGTGAAAGTCTGTCCCTCTCTGTCCTCTTCCGGAAATTGTCAAAGTCTGCACTAATCCTAAGAATTCGCTCCTTCTCTGTCAACAGTTCTTCAGACAGAGAAGCTACTTTCCTCTCAAGGCTTATTTTCTCCTCTTCAATGGATTTTAAAAAAGATTCTATTTCGGCAACCCCGGATTCATCATTGCTAGCTAAAGCTTCCTTGTACAACTGGAGTGAAGATACAATGGCTGAAGCAGGTACTTCCTCAGCACCATTAACATCATCATCACTTGAAACATCTTCAACGCCAGCAGCACCATCCACAATGTCCTGTTACATAAATCTATTAGCAAAGAAAATAAGGAAATTGGAATTAAACACTTGAAATTTTCACTCTGTCAAACATGCAGATGCATACTCATAAGTACATGGTCAAATCAAGTTAAAAAATAGAAAGTTACTAATAGATCCAAGTGTATGATTGGAAAGTTAAATTAACCCTAGGTTACCAAACAAACAATTTTAGATCAAAATATGACTTTGGTCCCTAACCTATGACTCAAATTCAAATTTCAATTTCATCCATGAACTATTAATTGCTTCAAATTAGTCCCTGAAGTTTTGATATGTAATTGTTACCTTGCTTTGCCATTACTATGAGCAATTGCAAATATAACAGACATTTATTGTACACAACTGCACATCCTTATAATGTTGGCATAGCATGTTATACCATAAGCTTTTCAAAATCAAAATACATGAAGACACTTGAATTTAATATTTTAAAATATTAAAATATTCTTTTTAAATAAATAAAAAATTAAAAAGTAGTGTAGCCCAAGTACACAGGATGTATGGTATGGGTACCTCAACATCAATCACTAAAAGTACAATTATCAATCAAATCTATAATGGACAAAATGGAAAGTAATCCCAATGATGACATCCACTCAAAAGAAGGTCTGAAAAAAAAAAAAACAATTTCAAGTCTAAAATAGTCACATCTCTCAAAACTTCTAATATTCCTTTCCCTCCGAAGGCATTACATTAAATAAATAGTAATTCCCTTCAAATTTCTATATTCCGATGTTGACCAAAATGACCTTGCCAACATGCTAATAATTCAATAACGCTTTTAGGCATAATTGATAATTCACTTAATCCCAAAAAGACTAAGGACCATAGTCCACAACTCCCTAGCCATAGAGCAATGAATGAGTAAATAATCAACATTCTCCCAATCCCTTTTACACATACAACATCAATCTATCACAATAATACTTTCTTTCTTTTTTCTCAAATTGTCAACTATCAAGATCTCCCAATACTGCAGTCCACACACACACACACACACACACACAAAAGGCAACTATAGTTGAGATTTTAACCATCTAGATACTCTTCCAAGGAAAAGTCACATCTTCAATGGAAACATTGTGGTGCCCCACACCATTTACGACCTTAACCCTAGGTAACCCTAATGTGAGACTAAGATAATTTAAAGTTAGGGTTTAATTTAGCATGAGTGATATATATATATATATATATTGCCTAGTAATTAGTTAGTTCTAACTAGGTTAATTTAAAAGCTAAGTTAATTAATGGAATGCTTGATAAGTTGATTACTACATAACAAAGCACCATAGTAGCATTTGACCTCAAAACCCCCTTGTTTAGATGGCTTCAAACAAAGCTTATCCTCCCTGATGCAATTCATTTTTAAAGTTAGTCGTTTAGTAGTGCTTATGTTGTATGATAAGTAGATCCTTTCACTCGTAACAGAAAGTTAGTTAGTTGATAGATTGTTAGTAATAAGTGCAATAGCCTATTAGTTGGTTAGAGATGTTTGTTAGGCTTTGGCCAATCACATGGCAGCCACATGATAGATTATAGTAACTAACTTTCTAGCCAATTAGTAGCTTGCCTATGTATCTATAAATAAACAAGGATGCCTTCATTGTAACTAGTTGAATTTGAATCCAAGAAATCTACCTATGAGGTATTATTCCAAGAGTGTGTCTCTTGAAGAACTAGTTCATTCTTTTTTTTCTCTAAGCAACTTAGCTTTCTAAAACATCTTTCCTTAAGCAACTTAGCTTTCTAAAACATCTTTCCTTTTCACTATTTTTTCCTCCATCATAAATTGGTATCAAAGCTTGAGATCCTTAGGATTAAAGTTCGTTTGCAATTTGTTTCTTCATTTTCTATCATCAAGAACCTATCAAGATCCTATCTTGATTTCATTTTCTTATCCTCTACTAGTGAGCTTAAGAATTTGTGAAGATGGCACCAATAGCTTACAATAGAAGGAACAAGAAAGCTTCTGCAGCACATGAACCTGAGGTGCAGGTTCATCCCAGGCAGTAGCCGCAACCACACCAGGAAGGAGAACCCCAGGTGACATTGGAGCAAACTGTGGAGCTGCTAAGGGGGCAACTTGCTGCCTTGACTGAGGAAGTGAGAAGAAACCAGCATTATCATCCTAGAAATGATGATGAACCTGCTAAAGATGCTGAAACTGACAGTCACAGCAACTTTAGTAACCCAATTGGTCAGCCTAAGGGGGGGTATTCCAAGGCAAGTGCCCGGTCCTCCAAGAGGATAACCAAAATGGGAATCAAACATCAAGATAGAGTTACCTAAGTTGTACGGTGGCTCGAATTATGAAGAATTCATGGATTGGCTTAACCAAGTGGAAAGAATCTTTGATTTCCATGAGGTACCAAATTCCAAGAAGGTGAAATTGATCTCTATCAAGCTGAGAGGGAGAGCTTCAGCCTGGTGGGAACAGCTTCAAGTTCAAAGAGTTAGGAGGGGTAAAAGAAAGATCCAAGATTGGTGCAAGATGAAGTAGAAATGAGAAACCAGTTTCTGCCTTTCAATTATATGCAGTCCTTGTACAAACAACTGCATAATTTGAAACAACATGGCAGTGTGGAAGAGTATACAGAGGCATTTTATCAACTGGTAGCTCGAGTAGACCTAAATGAGAGTGAAGAGCAGATGGTTGCAAGGTTCTTGAGTGGTCTTAACCACCAATTCAAGATGCCTTATCTATGCACCAACTGTGGTCTGTTTCTGAAGCTTACAATAGAGTCTTGATATTTAAGAAGCAACTTGCAAGAAAAGCTTTTGTACAGTTCCAAGCTTATGGTGGTAGCAAAAGTACCCAAGTCAGCACTCAAGGAAGGCCAACTACTAGCAGTGCACAGCCTTTCAAGATTGACAGTGCAGGCTTGCCTTCAACTTCTGGTACGGTCAAACCAGTCCCTAAAGTAGCACAAAGATTTACATTTAAGTGCTACAAATGTGGAGAAGCTAGGCACAAGGCCACAGATTGCTAGAAAGGGGGAGTTAATAGAGGACAATAGAGGAGGGGAATGCATTCAAGAACCCGTATATGATCAATACATATATGATCATTTTTGTTACTTATTTAGACTATTGCAGTACAAATACATTTCCCCAATAGCTTTGCTACATTTTTCCAATGCCTAATCAACATGTTGGTATGTTCTACTGCTTTAATCTATCAACTATTTTCTCACAAGAGTTTAAGTATTTAACATTGTTACTTGAAGGTAAAGTCAGCCAAGTGATTAGCATGCCCCTGACCATTACTATTGTAAGTGTTAGGTAAATTGGTAAATATAAAATGATGGTCAAAATTTGATTTTGGACCCTAATTATTTGTTATAGATTGGACCAAATTTATCTTTGAACTATTAACTGTTTCAAATTAGTCCTTTGAGGTTATAAAAGTTCCTTAATGTTACTCTTACCTTGGCTTATCATCATGTGAATAACAATTGCTGATGTGGCATTTTTTTTTTTTTTCAATATGAATCTCCTTATAATAGAGGTTGGGCTTTAGTGCGATAGCAAGTATCTTCCACCAAAAGTGATAGGTTGAGTGTAAGTTCTGGAATCAACCTCTCCAAAAAAATTGGGGGTAAGGTTGTCTACTAGTCACCTCTCTTAGGCCCTGCAAAAGTGAGAGTTTTATGCACTGGGTATGACTTGGGATGTCCTTATAATGTCAACATGACATGTTAGACACATTCTGATTTCTAGAAATTAGAGTATATACACGACACTTTTGTGACTTTGTTTCTAGTTACTTCTTTTAAGGGCACTTATGGCATTAGACTTTGGAAATATATAAGACGGGATGCGACAAATTTTTTACGTTACCTTCAGTTTAAGGTGGGAGATGGAACAAATGTTAAATTTTGGTATGGTTTATGGTGTGATGATCTTCCATTGAAGTAGGCCTTTGTGGACTTGATATGTCTTACATGTGCCAAGGAAGCCTCAGTAGTAGATCTTATGCAATATTGTGGAAATGATTGGGAGTTAAGAGCCTTTATCAGAATCATGCATGATTGGAAGTTAGAGCCTTTATCGTCCTTGTTGGATTTAATTACTCTACTCCAATGAGGGGACGTGGGGAGTGATGGAGGAAAAAATGGTGAAAACAAAAGATGTTTTAGAAAGCTAAGTCGCTTAGAGAAAAGAAAAAAATGAACTAGCTCTTCAAGAGACACACTCTTGGAATAATACCTCATAGGTAGATTTCTTGGATTCAAATTCAACTAGTTACAATGAGGGCAACCTTGCTTATTTATAGATACATAGGCAAGCTGCTAATTGGCTAGAAAGTTAGTTACAAGAACCTACCATGTGGCTGCCATGTGATTGGCCAAAGCCTGACAAACATCTCTAACTAACTAATAGGCTATTGCACTTATCACTAACAATCTATCAATTAACTAACTTTTTGTTACAAGTGAAAGGATCTACTTATCATACAACATAAGCACTAGTAAACGACTAGATTTAAAAATGAACTGCATTAGGACTGTCCCTCTTTGGAACACACTTGTCCTCAAGTGAGGCTAGTTGTAAGATGATCTGGTGCATGACAGGGCATCAAATGATGCACATTGAAACTGTTGGAGATATGCATATGATCTAGTAGTTTCATTGATCTGCATTCTCATTAGTTGCTGTATTAAGCTGCTGCATCATGCTAGAGATTAAGGTTTGTTGCTGCTTTGTGTCAAGGCTGCAAGTGTAAGCAGCCATGTAGATGCTCTTGCATCCAACCTTCTTCATTTTGACCATTGGTTTGGGACTAGCTTTCCCCTTCTTTGACTGCAATGTGTAACAATTTCCTTTCTTGTATAGGCTGGATGTGTTGCTCCTTATCATTCCACATATTGATCATATACGGGTTCTTGAGACACCTTATCATTCCACATATTTTTGAACAACAATGATGGTTGAATTTGTATTCTATTTTTCCTCCTGTTCCTGCTATTCTTATTCCTGAATTCTATGCAAATATGTTTGATTGCAACTTTTTAGAGAAAAATTCCCGTGTCTCCATACGTGGAAATACTTTCTATATTGATGCTGACATAATTGCTAATGCTTTAGAGATTCCTCATGTTACTAAACTAGATTATACTTTTGAGAATGATCCTGACAAGGATGTAGTTCTCAATCGGTTTTGTGGCCATAACTGCCTTTGGGGTAATCATGCCAATGCCAAAACCGTGGGCTTTACTGATGAAGTACGTCTCCTCAACAAAATCATGGGTGCAAATCTTTATCCTCTTTCACACAGTAACACAATTACCTTAGAGCAAGCTTTCTTTCTTTATGCCCTTCTTACTAATGTGCCTATTGATCTTCCTTCTATGTTATTATTCTCATAACTACTGTCATGATTTACCTTCTTGTCACAATTACCTTAGAGCGAGCTTTCTTTCAAAGCTATGTGTGGTCATTACCAGTAAGTACTACATGAGGTAGCAATAAATTTAGGATTAAGTCTATTATACAAACTTTGATTCTATTAGTGAAATGTTGCCTTGAAAATTGTTTAGGTTAATACCTCCCCAGATTTTTCACTATGAAACCACAGTTTCATAAGTTTTCTTGAGTCATCATTCTTGGTGTTCATGTGATCTATGCTTGTTTGATGTTTTAATCATTTTAATCAAGAACATAATTAATTAATTAATTATTTGGTTAAAAGTTGATTAATTTGGTGATAACTAGGGTCCAAAACCCTAACAATTAGTAATCCTAGCAATAGGTTATTTACAGTCCTAGTCCTTCTAGGAAAGGATATAACAACAGCCTATATAAAGGCTTTCTTATTTTAAGCTTTGAGATTGTGATTGCCTTCTAACTAAGTTTGATTACTTAGGAAAATCTAGGTGTGATTGCCTAATGTTTTATCTATCTTATTTCTTGTTCTATTCCCTATTTTAACACCAATGACCAAAAAACCATCAACACATTCAAGAATCAATCTTTTTTTTTTATATAAGTAATAAGTTTTATTGATATCAAAAAGGAACACCCTAGTACACAGGGAGTGTACAAGGGGTCAAGAAATCAAATACAAAAATTGCAAGAGTCTAGGAAATCAATAAAAGAAGGGAATGATTGTTTTTGCAAAGCAAACAACTAATCCACTAAAGTTCTAAAAAAGAATAGCTAGAGGTCCAGAATAGATCGCTCAATATCTTCAGAACATCTACTATTTCTCTCCTTCCAAAGACACCACATTAGGCAATGAGGAATGATGGACCAAATATAACCATTTCGATGACGACCAAAGCTGCCTTGCCAACACCCTAACAGCCCCAAAACAGTATGCAGCATAACCCAAGTTACTCCAAATAAACCCAAAACCATAGACCATAGATCCATAGCAATAGGACAATGAAGGAAGAGATGGTCAACTGATTCACCATTTCTCTTGCACATGTAGCACCAATCCAAAATCCACACCTTCCTTTTTCGTAAATTACCAATCGTCAAGCATTTCCCAAAGGCAGCAGTCCAAACAAAGAAAGCTACTCTAGAGGGAATCTTCTACTTCCAAATACTTTTCCAAGGGAAACCATAGATAGTATCGCCAACTATGATTCTATAATAATCATTAACCATGAACCCCTTGAATATGACCAAATTCTTAAAGATCCGACATCAAGATTACTATCAAAACCCATTCAAGCTTCCAATCTGCGTCACCCAAAACACCATGTCCTTTCTCTACTAAATAGGCATCAAATAACTTATCAAACCACCCTTTAATTCTTAAACACAACCACTATCCATAATTTTCTTGCAAATGTTTTGCTTCAAAAATCAGTATTGTTGCCTTGTTTATCCCCATCTTATCAAACGGTAGTCAATTTTGAGCCCTAACCTTTCTTCCAAAGAGAATTAAAAAACTATGAGAAGAATTTAACATCAGGTTGACTTTTTGAATGAAGGGAAGCATCAAGCATGCTATACCCCCCACCTCTAATATTTCAATACTCCAAAATATTACAAGTGGGAGGAATGACTGAACCCACTAACCAATGAAACTGAGAACCCAATGGAGATGAGGTTCATTTATGGCTAAACCCACCTGAGGCAGTGCCTGCAATTCCCCATCCCCCCATCTAGGTCCCTCAAACATCTCAGTGGATAAGTGCTGCTATGGTTATGCCCAAGCAGGGTCTTCCACAAACTGGTCAACCCCTTCCCCTTTTTTCAAGTATGGAAAAGGAAAAGGAAAATAAAAATAAAAATAGAAAGTTCTCCAGCATTTGACAGCAGACTTTGTTTGAAGTTCCTTGAGTGATATATCCAATTTTCAACTGACAAAATACACACGCAAAACAAAAATGCAGAGAGAGAGAGAGAGCGAGAGCTTCATATGTGTCCCTTTCAATCAGATGAAATGGGAATATGAAGATTTTAAGAGTTAAAAACTCCATGCTGATAACACCCCATATGGTTTTGCAAAATTTAGGACAAGTCCATTGTAACCAGCATTACCACATTCCGAACTGCATCTTGCAAGAACCTAGTAGATAGTTGTGTCACACCCAACTTATGTCTAAAGCCTATGTATTCAAATCTACACTATTGATTTCCATTCTCTAGAGACATAGTAAGGAAAATAGTATCAATAGAAAATCCTATTAGCCTCTACTTCACATTCAACGGCAACAGCCAAATCTAATAAATCAAACGATAGATGAACCATACAATTTCTGGCCACCAAATACAAACAATGCAATCAAGTTAACACACACCTAACCCAATTTCTACTAATACAAAAAATTTCTTTTCTTTTAAATCTTCTAACACTTACTCAGCAAACCACAATGAATGAATGAATTAACAGCAGTACAAAAATTTTGATTTCTTTCAAATCTTCAAACACTTACTCAGCAAACCACAATGAATGAATTAACAACAGTGGAAATGGAATACCTGGACTTGTTGTTGTTGCTGTTGCTGTTGCTGCTGAGGTTCTTGAACCTCTTCTTGGGTCTGGGTCTCAGTGGTGTCAGTTTCACCGGAGGAAGAAAAAGGAACGAACTTGACGAAGCGTAGGGAGGAGGGTAGGTGGGAGAACCGGAGAGAAGTTAAAGGCGAAGGTCTGGAAGTACTGTGTCTGAAAGACACGCAAAAGGGTTTTTGGGATTTTGAGGATACGGAACAAGTGCGTGGCGTGAAGGGCGCTTGGATTATGGTTGGAGTTTTGAGTACAGTAGCCATTGCTGAATAGCTCAGAGAGAGAGAGAGAGAGAGAGATAAGGGAAACACAAAACTAACAGACAGACAGCGCCTATGCTTTTGATATGAGTGGACTGGAGGAAGGAAGCCTCAGAAACTTCAAGAGTTCGGTAGTTGATTACAAGTGGGTCGGACTGAGGTTGGACTCTTGACCCAGAAACAAACCCATCTGCTTTCTGTTTTCGGTAGTTGAGAATGAAAGTTGTGTTTATTTTTGTTCTTTTAAAAATATTAGGATTATAAAACTAATAATTTTTTTAGAAACAAAATTGTAATTGCGTTTGACTTCAAGAAATTAACATGCTATTATATGCATTCTTTTCTTTTTCTTTTTCAAGAAAATCTTTACAATGTCAACCTTTCAAGAAGCTCTTCTATTTTTTTTAAATTTTTTAAAGTCAATAATTTTCATTCTTCATAATTTGGGGTTGTTGCACTTTTTCAACACAAAAATACTTAAAAAGTGTGATAAGATTTATATAATTAAAAATTATTTCACCCACAATAAATTTCATAACAACTCTAAGTATTTTTGTAATTGAAAGATGCATCAACCTCAATTATAATGAATGAAAATTATTAACTTTTAGAAAGGGAAAAAAAAAAAAATAGAAGAGCCTCTATTAAAGGATAGTATTATTTTTATTTTTATTTATGAGAGTTATCAAGTTATTTTTAATCCTACAATTTAGCCACTTGCTACACGTCCATAACAAAAATTAAAAAGAACTTAAATTCAAGACTTAGTAATTGCCTTTTTTTTAGAGGAAACGGTAGTAAACTTTATTCATTCAATATCATGTTATACAATGAGATAGAGAAAAGAGGGCCAAACAATGACCTCCTTGTTCTCTTTTGCAACACTAGCAAGAGCTAGAGCAACACAATTATATCTTAAGAGAAACAATAACAAATGATATACTAACAAATTGTTCACAAATCTAGCAAATACCTTTAAAACCAAGAAACTATATGTAACATTTTTTTATGGGATAGTAAATTAGTAATTATCTTTGAACTGCTTTTAAAAAATAATTATCTTTATTTTTTTTTATGGAAGTTATTAAGTTATTTTTAATCCTAAAATTTAGCAACTAGCTAACTACCTTTAAAACTAAGAAATTGTATGTAGCATTTTTTATGGCGTAGTAAATTAGTAATTATCATTGAACAGCCTTTATAAAATAAAGAAATAAAAATAGATGTGGGTGTTAGTGTTAGGTGAAACCCAAAATGGTTGTTACGGTTAATTATAAAGTGAAACCAATAAAGGATAAGAGATCACAATCAGCTTTATACGTAAAAGATGTGATTGAGAAAAATAAAGCTAAATTGTAGAATTTGTAATTAATGGTATGTACATCAGTTATCAAAAAACTATAAATTGAATCCACGTAGAATTATACAAAAGATAAATATAAGCATAACAAGACTTTAACAACGTTTTAGTTAACAACCACTTCATGTGAGGCTTGAATCATACAATAATTTTTATAAAGTCTCTCACCCGAACTTATCCAATATTCCAATGTGTCCTCATGCAATTCAACAAAATTGTAGATACATCAACCTAAGAGAGAGAGAGAGAGAGAGAGAGAGAGAGAGAGAGAGAAGAGTTAAGTTAAATATAAGTTTATCATTTTTTTTAAATGATAAAGTTTGGTTACAAACTTAATTGTAATTTAAGGTTACAACTCTCACTAACAAAATTAACATTCTACATATTTTAAAAATCTAACCGTTGGATTGTATGTTCTCTATACAATTCAACAAAATTGTGGATACATCAACCTAAAAAAAAAAAGTAAGTTAAATATAAGGTTATCATTTTTTTTTAAAAACATAAGAATAAAATATAATCTGGGTGGATTTGTTAAAATTCACATCTAATAAAAATATATTGAGTAGAGTTGTAACCTTGGATTACAACTAAGTCTATAGCCAAACTTTGTCTTGAAAAAAATAAATAAATAAACTTTAAATGGGAACACATCAATAATTGTAATGTTTGTGTTTGAATGAAATGTTATTACTTTAAGATATATATATATATATATATATCCAACCTTTATCATTTTTAAAAATCAACTACAGGTAAATATAAGGTTTTCATTTTTTTTTAAACAAACTTTTGGAAATACATGCAGAGTTTGTATTTGAATTCCTATCCATAGAAAAAAGAGTTTGTATTTGAATGAAAAGTTTGTACTTTTTTATAATAATAAAAAATCCGAAAATAAAAAGAAAAAGAGCAAAATTTTGAAACATGTTGGTGTGGAGTTTGTGTTTAAATGAAAAGTTTGTAAAAATCCAATGTTAATCATCTAAAAAATAAAGAATGAATTCATTATTAAAAAAAAATAAGGAAAAGTTTGGAGAAACGTTGGTGCAGAAAAAAGAGTTTGTATTTGATCAAATGTTAATCATTTAAAAAATAAATAATGAAATTTTTTTTTTTTTTTTTTAAAGATTTGGAAACACGTCAGTGCAGGAAAAAAAAAAAAAAAAAAAGAGTGAGGAAGAGAGCAAACTTTTTGGAAACACGTTACTGCAGAATTTGTGTTTAAATGAAAAGTTTATATTTTTTTTTACTAAAAAAAATCCAATTTAACCTAACTCAACAGAGTCCAATTGCGAAATCATTTTGGTTGCATTAGATTGTGTTATTGGATGCTAGATGTGGCAAATCTACAAACAAACCAAAGAATTATGTCAATCTTGATTTCTCATAGCTTTATTACTTGAGAGAGAGAGAGAGAGAGAGAAAAAAAAAAAAAAAAAAAAAGAGTCAATGTTGAAGAAAAGAAAAGAAAGAGGAACTTGCAATTTGTTTTAGAGATGCAGAAAAAGATACAACCTGAAAAGTTATTGGAGCCTTTCATGTAAATTATTTTCTTGAATTGTTTGCAATAAGTGGTTGACACACAGTGTCTGTTTAGCTTTGATTAGGATAGAAAAGGTGGAGACTTAAATTATTTAGAACCCAAATCTGAAAGTAGTAGAAGAAGAAAAAATAAAAGGATGTAGAGCTAAAATTGAATATGTTCAATTTGAAGAAGAATAAGAGATAAATGTTATTGAGTTGCAAACTGACAAAACGTACGTGGGTTAGTGAGCTGTTAATGTATAGGGGCTTTATTTTCCAGATTTATCCTCGTTAATTGAAAACTTGTAAGTGAATAGGAATGGAGTATTTTAGAACTACAAAAATGAGGAACTCAAATAGGCGAAACCCCTTAAATAGTAGTATAGATAACTATAAAAAAAATAAATCATTTTATGAATTTTTAAATCATTTTATTTTCAAATAAATCATAGTTTATTCAAACAGATAAAAATAGTTGAAGTTATAATTAAAAGTTGAAAAATAGGACCATCATTGGAAAAAAAAAGTGGGTTAGTTGAAAAACATGTCAAGAAATTGACATTATTTGATGAACAACATGGGAGTCTTGGAACACTATTAGCAAAGGCAATTAACCAACCTTACTACAAACTAAACCTAGTAAAATTGGACCCATTATGAATTATAAAAAATCAAACCTAGACCAAGGGAGTCAATACTTAGCCAAAGCTGAGTTTATACCATCATATGTCGCCTTAGGTATTTTGAAGATGCTCGTGGAGTAAATGGGGATAGCTTGGGCCACCGTCTTGATAAGAACCTTTCTACCAGCCTTAGAAATATACTTTTCTTTCCACCCTATCACCATTTTAATAATCCTTTCCCGGAGCTCCTTAAACGTGTTCACCTTTGGCTTACCCCCCACCATAGGCAAACTGAGATATCTCTCACAGTTTGTCAAAATTTGTGCCCCAAAAATTGCCAATAATATCTTCTTAAACCCCACGACTAGCGTTTCGACTAAAGAACAAGGTAGTCTTTTTTCGATTAATAGCCCGCCTTGAAGCTTCTTCATACTGTGTGAGCAAGTCCAGTAACCGGCAGCATTCATCAGGTTTAGCTTCACAAATGAGCAGGCTATCATCGGCAAAAAGTAGTGTGAAATTCGAACACTACCTTGGCAAGATAAGAGCCTTTTCAACTAGTGAGATTTGGTGGCTTTCTGCAGCAAAGAAGAGAGACCTTTGGCACAAAGAAGGAAGAGATATGGAGACAACGGATCACCTTGTTTGATACCCCTTAAGGGGGTTACATAGCCACGGGGCTCGCCACTAATAAGGATATAGTATGAGGTTGTGTGCACTGTTGTCATTGTTAGATTCACCTAAGGCACTGAGAAGCCCAACCTCAACATGATTCTTTCAAGTAATTCCCATTCCACTTTGTCATAAGCCTTGCTAATATCGAACTTGGCTGCCATGTGTCCAACCTTCCCTTGTCTTCTATTCCGTATCCTGTGTAACATTTCAAAAGCCACAGTAGTATTGTCTGTGATAAGCCTATCTGGCACAAATGCACTTTGGGAGTTAGAGATAACATTGGGTAATATGGATTTCATACGATTCACAAGAACCTTAGAGATAATCCTAGATACAACATTACCCAAGCTAATGGGACGATACTCCGTGATATATTGTGGATTATTCTTTTTGGGAATTAACACAATATGTGTGAAGTTCATTTTATGCAAATACATCCTTGAGTGTAACACAGACAATACTATTGAGGTGACATCATGTCCCACAATATGCCAAAATTTTTGGAAAAAGAAAGGAGACATACCATCCGGGCCTCGTGCTTTTGATGGGTGTATTTGGAAAAGAGCCACTCTAACTTCATCCTTCGTATATGTACGAACCAAGCTTTTGGCCATATCCTCAGTGACCACTCTCTCCACAAAAGCCAGAACTCCATCCATGTTTAGGTTGTTGGAGGCAGTAAACAAATTTCTATAATAATCCTCTGCTATAGTAGCAATACCCTTTGTTTCAGTACACCACACGCCATTAGTATCATACAAGCCATTGATAGTGTTCTTCCAACGACGTTGGCTTGCTCGTTGGTGGAAATGCTTTGTGTTTTTATCACCCGCTGGAAGTCAAATAGACCGAGCTCGTTGCTGCCAAAACACTTCTTCATGGTGCAACAGTTCATTGATCTCCCTCTACAAAATGGAAGTGTATGTGTGTGTGTGTGTGTGTTAATTGATTCATTTGACACTAAAATTGTCATATATGGCACTAATTAGAGTTAAATTGAAATACACTTTTGTACACATATCATCAAATTAAGATGGTGAAATCTTCGATAAAAAAAAAAGTGGGAGATATCTAATTGAAATGATATTTGACACAACATTATAACTCAACTAGAATCTAGTTTATACTCTATTTGTTTGATCGTAAATGTTTCTTGAAAATAACTATTTTTTTGGAAAAAAATTTTCTACAAAATTGAATCATTTCCTTATGTTTTCTTGCAAGTAATAGGCGCCCAAGTGGAAAGAACAAAGGCTCAAAGATAGTATACCCAACTTCTTTGTCACCCTATGGTGTATTTGGATTCACAGAATTGCAATCATCTTTGAAGGGAGATCACCAAATATAAATGAGATTTTGCTAACCTCCACTTCCTTAACACATATGTACACTACTGCTTTTCTTGAACTTTCTGCAGGTCAAAACCAATCAACAAATGGTGGTAATGGAAATAACACAATAGCTAGGCCTTATATAAAATATTGGCAATTGATGTTCCAAACCAAAGTTTCTAGGAGGATGGTCAAAGGAAAGAGAGGCATTGCTTTGGTAGGAAAAATGAGGGAAGGAATTCAGATTATTATAAGAGACTTTAATTCAGCATTCCAAGATAACAAGAAAACTAGACTCACTGCAATCCGAAAAGCTTGTTGGAAATTAAAGGAGTATACAAAGAAAGAACAAAATGATCCAATAGATAAATAAAAAATTTGATTGACCTCGAGGCACGATTGAATGTTGTCCTTAAACAATATTTATTCTTACACAATAATTGCTAAAGAGTTATTACAAATTTGTCCTTAGGATATAACTAAGTTTATTGAGTTCTACAAATAACAATTTTTTGGAGAAGACTCATAAGATTTCTTGTGTGGCCTTGGTGGATTAAAGCTATATTAGATAATATATAAAATATTATTAAGTGATAATATAAGAAATAGAAACTTGCAGCAGAATATAAGTAATCGGTTTTTTAGCATACCTCTCTTGGCCTAAACCGATGATTATACAGGAGTTTTGAGATTGTTCTATGCTGTCTAGAGCCAACCCCCACACAGACCAGCTATCCAAACACATTTTGAATTCCAGTTTGTGTAACCCACGAACCAAAAACGTTTCTCCGATGGTGTTGCACACTACTAAAATGATGCAAACATAACCCATAACCTAAGAATCTCACAACACTTTGTAAACACTATGAGAAATGTAGAATTTGTTCACTGATCAATGGGTACCATTCTTGGTGTTTATACACATACCACTCCATTAATATTGAGTGGGACAGTGGACTTAATGGGGTAGTGTAATGGTCCAATACCATTACTCCATAACTCCTAGATGTTTTAATCATTCTGAGGCAAATAGAGGGACATGCTCACATTGGGTGTCTGTCCATATTCTTTCAGTTTCTAACATCTCCCACTCATCCACTGTGGGCATGGCCCTATTATCCATCTCTCAATGTGTTTCTCAGTGCGTTCATACTGGGAAATAGGTTGTGCGACCGCCGAGCACACTTGAAAAACATATTTGGGAGTACTATACTAAATCTTATACCAAGACCAGCATAGCAACATCCCAAAAGTGTCTTATTATGCCCTAGACATAGATTAACACATCGAATCAAGCATCTCTAACCCCTCTTGAGTTTAATACTGAAACTTATGCTTGATCCATCATAACTATCTAAATGTACTCACGATTATTTCGCTACCATAAGCGCTATAACCTGTCAACAGTGAGCACAAATATAAGGATATGTTACAAAAATAGTCTTCCTTTTGCACTTATGTCCTTTAACTTTGGTCCAATCGTTTTCCCAGCAATGTCTCTTTAGACCGAATCCAACATGGCCATAGGTAACATGCCAAAGTAGTAGACATTAAAACCTCAGCTTCGTGACATAATCAAAAGTAACAAGGGCATAAGTAGGATCTTAATGAAAGATCCATGAGACTCACACAATGAAGAAGTAGGGATTTATTCTCTCACCTCCACTTTTGGTCGAGCAAGCACATGTAGTATGAAATACATGCTACGGTGGAATTCTCTTAAGTAAGAGCGTATGTCTTAACTCAATACACCATACAAATCTTAGTCTAGTCGCTACTCAAGCGCCTAACTCGAGTCCTTTATACGCTTGCCACCTCAGGCATCAAACAAGGTCTTGCATCTAGCTAACCACAGGCTACATGGATCATGGGCTATCCATGTACGGTCTAATTAAGATAAATATATTATAGACCTCATCTTAGTCCCAACTAAGGCGACATCTATTTGTGTCAACCATCTATATATGCTACATAAGCATTGAATGACATAATGTCTCATCTCTGCTCACTACTCAAGCACCAGAGGTGAGCACTCATGTGAGTGAGCCGACCTAAGCCTGTTGACATACCTTTCATACCACAGAACTCATCATATGGTATATGTGTGTGTAAACATACATATTATTAACTGAATAACATCATATGTATTTAAAACAAAATATCCCAAAAAGTACAATAAATGGTAACTAAAATCAACATATCATCATATTCTACGTATCCTTAAACTCCTAACATGAGCCTGAAAGACATCCCTTCATATAGGCTTTGTTAATGGATCAGCAATCATGAGGCTTGTAGAAATATGTTTTAGAACCACTCCATTGTGAACAACCATGTCTCAAATGTAGTGATATCGTATATCAATGTGTTTGGTTCTACCATAATACTTAGAGTCTTTAGCGTAGGCAAGTGCTACCATGCTATCACAATGTACCATAACGGGATCCGAGGCATCCTTGACAACCTCAAGATTCTGAAAGAACCTCCTCAACCAAACTGCTTTCAAAACAGCTGTTGAACATGCTACATACTCTGCTTCCATAGTTGATAATGCTATACAGGGTTGTTTCTTGCTACTCCAAGTGATGGCGCCATTATTTAGCAAGAAAGCAGATCCAAATGTAGATTTGCATTCATCTAGGTCACTACCCCAATCAACATCACTATAACCAATCATACACAAATCTGAACCCTGATAACAAAGGATGTAGCCCGCTGTCCCTTTAAGATACTTTAATATCCTCTTGACAGCTTTCTAATGAGCAAGTCCTGGATTAGACTGAAATCTGCTGACTAATCCAACAACATAACATATATCAGGCCGAGTACACATCATTGCATACATTAAGCTTCCAACTGCATTAGCATAAGGAACACGAGCCATCTTTTCTTTTTCATCTTTAGTCTTAGGACACATATTCAGGCTTAAGCTCTCATTTTTGGCAACTGGAGTATCTATGGGTTTGCAATTATGCATTCGGAAACGCTCGAGAACTTTCTTAACGTAGGTTTGTTGTGATAAACCTAAAAGTTTCTTTGAGCGATTCCTAAGGATTTTAACCCCCAGAATATAATCTGGCTCACCCATGTCCTTCATCTCAAAGTTAGAGGACAACCACCCTTTTGTGGCGATAATCATCTCCATGTAATTACCGGCCAGTAATATGTCATCGACATACAATGACAAAATAATGAAACTTCCCTTGGATCGTTTTACGTAGACACAATGATCTTCTTCAATCATCGTAAACCCATTCGATAGAACGGCTCGACGAAATCTCAGATACCACTGTCTAGATGACTGCTTTAAACCATATATGGATCGCTTAAGTTTGCACACTTTGTGCTCTTGACCTTTGGTCACAAAGCCAATAGGTTGATCCATATAGATTTCTTCATCTAATTCTCCATTAAGAAAAGCTATCTTAACGTCCATTAGGTATAATTCCGAATTCAAGTTTGCAACAATGGCTAGAATGAGTTGAACAGAGGCAAACCTCACAACTAGAGAAAATTTCATTTTGATTAATCTTGGATAAGGCATATCTAGCTAATAATTAATCTCCTATAAGTGACATATCGCCATTAGTTGTTTTATTCCTTGTTTTACAAAGAAAATCCTTATATAATCACCTTAGACAATAATAATATCACATATGATGAAAGTACTCCACATTTGTTGGTAACCTTATTTCACTTTTTTCTTTTTTATTTGAATTCTTTATATATACACATTTGATAATAGCATCACATTGGATCGTAACAATTTTACATATGATAGCAATATTATATGGGATAATAATATAATGATTTTTGATAATAACAATGCCACATTGGATACTAATAATGTCAAATATGAAGGTAAAATTAGTCGAATTTTTTTTTTTTTTTTTTGGGTAATATTTACTGTAGGGGCAAAGGCCCGAAATCATATAATGGGCCTTGGGTCCCATTCGAGAAGATCAGCCCTGTCCGAGGAGAAGAAGTGGGTGCCAAAAGGGCTCCCAGCCCAGTTCTCGTGGATGGGGAGACATTTAAAGGGCGGTCTGAGGAGAAATGCCTTATCGGACGTGATGAGTATGGCTCAAGCATGCATTATGTTTACCACCCCAACGGACATTAGTAGCAGGGGTGAGTCCCACAGATCCATAGGAAAGAAGGAAACGTAGGGTGTCCAAGGAGAGGCTGCTACTGCCGTATTAAATGCGTTGCAACTATCTTTCTAGCCGCATTAATGTGGAGAGGACCTGTGAACAATGCTGTCTTGACTACCACAACTCACAGAAGGTTGGAAAGGGGTGTCCAATGGGACAAGCACTCAAGTAAGGGTCTAGATAACCAACAAGTGTAAGGTCATGATGACTTCAAGAAGACTATATAAGAAAGGGAGTCCCCATAAGGAAGGGGATAGAAGAAAAAAGGAGGAGAACAGGGGGAACAGCACAAACAACCGTAATCTTCGAACAGGGACCAGTATACGCTCATTTCAACTCCCCGAACTGAGGATCTATCAATACTAACAAGCATCACCTGTGTTCAATTGTAGTATAGCCCAACATTAACCACTGTCCACTTCGCTGAGATCTAGTTACATAGTCCACTCTCTACAAATTCATTACTTCTGGGCTCCCTGGGCCAAGACCCCATTCTTGTTGGGCTTGGGCCCCAAACTGTGACCCTACATTTACATAGTCACATTTAATTTTTTTCATTATCGCATCAAATAATAATAATGTCATATGACGACAAATATGTCACTTTAATGGTAACTTTGTCACATTTAATTTGATAGTAGCAATGTCATTTGATGACAACTATGTCACTTTAATGACAACTATAACTTTGTCACATTTATTGATAACATGTTGTTGTATTTATTTTTTATTTAAAATCTTGGGTTTTACTAACGTATGCCCTATTAGTAAAACCATTTTAGAAAAATTTTCATAGAAAAATGAAAAAGTGATTAATTTTTTGGACAGTTTTTTCAATTTCCAATAAATAGTTTCTTAAAATAGAAAAAGGGCATACATTAACCGAACTAAAATCTTTATATAGTAACGTTGAATAATACGTTATATTAGATAGTTACAACATCAATATAGTGGAATTTTTAGCCCATTTTATTGTGGGTCTATTGTATGGGATATAAATATAGTTGCTTCATATTAGGATTTTGTTGTATTGTTTTAGAGAAAAAAATATATCTATACTGCCACATCTTGTATAACTTCTCTATAAATAGTGAAATCATTGCAAATCCGTGGAAGTAGACAAATTAACGAACCACATAATTTCTTGTGTCGTGTGACAAAAGGATAATTAAATTTCTTTAACATGATGTTATACCTCATTTTCCTTATACAAATGTGCAAAACACACCCTTGAAGTTTTGGAGTTTTTGATTTTACACCCTAAAGTTTCAAATTTTGGATTTCCCCCCTAAAGTTCTATTTTGGTTGCATCGGTAACCCCTCCATCCATATTTTCTATCAAGTACTACATAATCTTGTCATGCATGTTTAGATCATCCAATAAAATGATGTCATGTTTGTGTAAGCATCCGCATCCGTGGTTTTTGTACAACTCCCCTTGCTGTGCACAATCGTTATGCTCTAAAGAATAAGCCTCAACCGAGTGGACCTAAGGTGGGGGGTTTAGTGTGGGTAGCCACCTGGTTTAGGTTTAGGAACCAAACTTGGGCTCCTTGTAGAGGGCCTTGTAAATCCAAAATCAAGGTCCAAAGTTAAGGTACAGAGATAGGAAGGTTTTAAGCACCTAATCCTACCCCACCCATGGGTCGACCACCACTCATTGTGTTCCATATCCTAATTCTATCATAGGATCCTTTAATAAGCTATCCTATACACACACACACATGCACACAATCTAGTTCTACACCATGCACCTTATGCATTCATCTAAGCATACATCCTAGCATTCATCTAAACATGGCATATCATATCGTCACATGGTAGCATCTCAAACCATATCATAACATCTCCCATTCACATGGCATCAACACATGTTCAAGGTAACAAGCATACATTGTTATGTTCAAAGCAAGGCAACAAGCATGCCATATATCATCTCAACGTAGCAAGCATCAACCATCTCATCATATCTATCATATCATTGTATATTAATGACCATCATGTTCATCATCAAACAAGCATGCATGTTCATGTTATAATACATGTACTTACTATAAACACCTCATTTTGCACCAATAATTTAATCTTGGAAGAGCAAGAGGGTCATTTAATATACCCAAAATCATGGTTTCTTTTTGTCACTAACTCATTCATCACATATCATAAAAATGATCTAGAGGTTTCAAAAATCACAATGATATGTTCGGTTTCTCAATCGGGCGGTCAGATCAAAAGATATCGCAAGATCAAGTTTTAACGATCTGCATGCATTTAATTAAGACCCATCAAACTAGATTAATGGAAATTGATTTTGATTGGTCACTAAATAAAATTAATTAAGTGAATTTTTGTGATTGGTTAAATCTTTGTCTTAAGGTGTGCTTTATTGTATGAGATTAAAACAAAAAACAAAAACAAAAGGCTAATAAATATTAAATTTGGACAGAAAATGTGATTTTTAAAGTAATTATCATTGAGATAATTATTTTAAAAGCCTAACTATCATTTCGGAATAAAATTTATCATGAAAATAGTTTCAAAAAACTTCCAACTCCATTTTCAAAATGCTGAAAGTAATGACAAAGTGGGAAAAAAAATCAAAAATTGGGGAAGAGTGCCAAAGTGCCAACTCGGCACTTCAACAATAGCTATTGGCACAAATTTTAGCATAATTCCCTGGGTCCATTTTTTTGACTTTTGGCTCATCCAAATCTATTTTTGTAAAATAAAATTCACTAGTTTTGTAGTTACTGACTTTTTAAGCTGAGTTAGCTTAATTTTCAAGTCATTAAGCCCTCTATAAATAGAGGGGAACACCCATCATTTAATACCTTTAATTCCGTTTATGAGCCAAAATCGGGAGCTAAAACAGATAAAATATCAAGAAAAAACCTTGATTAAATGTATTAATTTTCAAGCAAGGGCTGTTTTTAGGGTGTTTTCGCGCACAAACTTGTACCAATCCAACCACAATTGGTGCGATCTTCCTAAACTAGATTGAAGAATGATGGTTTAGCTACCTTCCATAAAAAAGGCTTGACAATATCTTCTCTGGATTAGGAGAAATGAATTTTTCTAGTGCTATTAAATTTTCGATATTGCGTCACCTTCCTTCCAAATGCGATTTCTTGACAACAATAGCTCCAAATTGCATGAGGTTAGAGCCTATGAAAACTAGACATCCATAACTTTATAGCGACACCAAATTTGAAGAAATTCAATCTCCTAAAAACCTCCAAAAATCAGCCCTAAAATAAGGTCCAAAATAGGAAAACGTTAAAATGAGTGGATAAGAACAAGTGATGTGGAGGGAACACACTCCCCAAGCCGCCTGGTGAGAGGGGCAGCTAAGGGGGTTATTATAAACATTGCAATTTGTACCCCTTATGACTTAGGCCCCTGTTCCCCAATAATACTCGAACTCTAAAATCCATGGCCAATTTAGAGTACAATTAGATATCAAATTGACTTAAGGAGTGTTAAAATGGAAAATATCACTTTTAAAATGCACAAAAATCTATTTTTGGAAATAAAATAACTAAGTGGCCCTTGGCCCACGTACATGGGTAGCGGCCTACGTACGTGGGCCAAAGCATGCGTACGTAGACACAATCCTACGTATGCAGCTAGGGTTTCAAAAGTATGGAAAATGCAAGTTTTATGTAATAATGGCTGAGATTTGGAAAGAATCTCACATCGTTTGGGAGTCATTCCAAACCCCTATTTTTCAACTATAAAAAGTCTTACATGGTACCTTTTCAAAGATGGACGGGAGATGACACACAGATATCCCACTGGAAAAACCTAAGATTCACTAGAAAATAGTGAAACAAAAGGGAGTTTGTCACAAAACACCCTCAAGTCATTTTTATTTGATTAGGACCTTTTCTAGCCCCAATCCTTTGAGTTTAAAGTTTCTAATCACTGTTTTATTGAATTGTGATATATTTAACTGAGGGGAACGGTCAAAAATCAAGTCTAGGAGCTTTTGCTTTAAGGTATTCTTTCTTAATTCCTTTTTCCTTTTTTGTTTTCCTTTTTAGTTTTAATCCTATTTCTTTCCATAGTTTAGGCTTTTATATGTTTGCTTAGGTTAGTTTTATAGTTTTGTTGTGTTCTAAGCATGCTAGATAGTTAGAATTAGGGTTTTTTGTTTGTGCTCTATTTTTTGTTTCGAGTTTTTGAGTTAGGGTACTTAAATAAGTCCCACACACGCATGTCATGAGCATGCGTACGCAGGTTAAATCTTGTGTACGTAGGAACTTGTCTAGAAACCCTAATCCAGATTCCTTATGTTGTTTGTTTGGTTTGTTTTACATGCTTTGCCCTTTTTTAAAGCCTTTTCACATGATCATACATATTTCTGCCTCTACCTCACATGCTTGTTCGTTTTTCAACATGCTTAGATTAGGGTTTTATATTTGATGCCATGAACATGCATTCACATGCTCATGCATAATGTCATAGGTGCTGATTTGCTAAAAGGTAAGTGAAGGTAAGTCATGCATAGGTATGAACATGCATTTGATGGTGTATTGTTGAATGCTTTGCTTTGTTTCTTTCAATACCAATTAATATGCTTTACATGATCTTGTGATCGATGATATGCTTGCTGTCATGTTTAGAGGCCACTGCCTTGTTTAGATGTATGATAGGATTTTCACATGTTAGATGAATGCTAAGGTTTCTTATGTGTGTTTGGCTCTCTTTTGCTTTATGGATAGAAAAGGCATGCTTGTTTAGGGATAAAGATGTCATGTTGTGTGTTAGATGCATGATTAGTGTGTGGGTGTGTGGGTGTGTGGGTGTGTGGGTGTGTGGGTGTGTATGTGTGTGTGTGTGTGTGTGTGTGTGTGTGTGAGTTTAGAATAGAAGTATTAAATTAGTTTTTAATAAGGTTAAGACATAAGACACGATGATGGGAGGCCAACCTTTGGGTTGGGCGATCTTGGGTGCCTAACACCTTCCCAAGAGTGTACCTAAACTCCAAACTCATATCTCTGGTAGTAAGACCAAAAGGTCCTTCCTTGAAATGACACTATATATATGGTTCCTAGACCATTGCAAAAACTAGGTGGCGACTGTCCCCTTTTGTCCACAGTTGTGTCCTCTTCTCACCCCCAAACTTGTGAAAATACCCCCCCCTCTTCTTGAAAGTTCATGCACAAAAATTCTCTCTTTTCCCTTTTTCTTTAAGCTTTTCTCCAGACTTACTCTCTCTCTCTCTCTCTCTCTCTCTCTCTCTCTCCTTAAAAAACCACATTAAAACTAAAACTCCAATCCCTTTTCCACCATCATGAGCCCATAGGTGAGCTTCTAAAACCCTTTGCAAAGGTGAGATGGTGTAGCTTCTTCCATAGCTACACCATCCTCCTTTTATGTTGTAAATATCATTTCTATATATGAAAATCTCTCTTGTTTTGTTCTTTTATTTCTATAGTTCTTCTTGTGTTATATCTTCATATTTGTGTCTCTTTAGTTAATGCTCTTTACTTTCCAAGCTTTATGTACTTGTTATACAATTTGTTTTTCTTTCTCACACTTTTAATCTTTTTCTTTGTTTTTTTCTCTCCTTAAATCTCTTGTGTCTAAAGGAGGAAAACAACTTAACACCTTTGGTAAACCTTCATCTTCCTAACTAGAAGGCATGTGGAGGAATAATCTCCTGCACGGCCAACCTTAATGAGAAAACAAAGATTTAACATAGTTGGGTTCTCCTTAAATGAATCTTCGTAAACTTGCTTCCAAGCATGGAATGTGAGAATGCTTTCGGGAATTGGGATAGGTTCACTCGAAAGAGGGGTTCCCGAGACTCCATCTTTCCATCATGGGAGAGAGCCCACAAGCTTAGTTCTTGCATGTTTTAGGATTTCTTAAAAAATGAGTTTTTAATCCAAATCTTTTAATCTTTTTCTCTGTTGTTTTCTCTATTTAAATCTCTTGGGTTTAAAGAAAGAAAACAAACCCAACACCTTTGTGAATCTTCATATTCCTAACTAGACAACATGTGGAGGAATAGCTGCATGCATGACCAATCTTAGTGGGAAAATGAAGTTTTAACATAGGTGGGTTTTCCTCAAATGAATCTTAAACTTGTTTCCAAGCATGATATAGGAATAGTTCCGGAAATTGGAATAGCACCACTCAAAAGAGGGAGTCCCAAGGCTTCCTTTTCCATCATGGGAGAGAGCCTACACCCTTGGTTCTTACAAGTTTTGGGGTTTATTTAAGGAAAATTTCTTTTAAAAAAAATAGTTTTAAATCATGTTTTTGTTTATAAATTGCCTTTATTTTCAAGTCCTTTAAATTATGTTCTTGCCTGGCACAGAAATTGCTTTTACATTTAAGTTCTTTAAATTATGTTATTCCTTACTTTTAATTCATGCCATTTTTTACGTTTTATAAATTCTTAAATGCTATGGTTTTGGAGGATAGTTTATAAACTGGATCAATCAATGTATGTCATCTCCAATATTCTTCTTTTGAATGGCAGCCCTTCTGGTTTTTTCAAATCTCATAGGAGCTTAAGACAATGAGACCCTTTATCTCCATTCTTATTCATATCGGGCACAGACATTTTATCTAGGCTTCTAATTAGAGCTTAATCAAATGGTGACATCCATGATTTCAAAATCAACAATAGGTGCTGTCCCTTCTCTCATCTCATATCTGTTTATGACTTACTTATCTTTTCCAAAGCTATCCTACAGGAATTTAATTCCATTCTAGTTTGCTTAGATACATATAAATCATGGTCTAGTCAATCCATAAACATCGCAAAATCTTCTATCTTTTGTTGTAAAAATTTGAGAAAAAAATACTAAATCCTCTCTTATTTCTCTCAGTGGTTCAGATCTTCTTCTTCCTCCTCTAAATATCTAGGTCTACCCCTCATCAATTCAAGAAACAAAAAAATAATGTTTAATGAGGTCCTAGAAAAAAGTTAAATCTCGAGCCCAATCTTGGAAGTCTAAGTTTTTAAATCAATCCAGAAGAATAACATCGGTCAAATATGTTTTATCATCTATCCCCACATACACAACCTCTTCTTTCTACCTCACCAAATTAGTTCGCTCCAACATTGACTCGTGCCTTAGAAATTTCACTTGGTGAAAGAAAGAAAGATGGCATCCACCTTTTGCCCAATGTCTTGGGGTAAAACTTACAAACCAAAAGATTGTGGAAATTTGAAAAATAGGAAGATGGAAGATTCTAATATTTCTATATTGGCAAAACTGGGTTAGGCTGTCGCATCAAATCAAGACAAAGTTTGGGTAAATCATAAAAGCAAAATACTTGAATGGCAAAAGTTTTCTTACTTCCCCCGTGTGTAAACAATCATCTTGGTTATGGAAAGGTATCTGCAAAGCAAAATCTCTAGTGAAGTAGGGTGCTTGTTATCATGTTCACTCTGGTTCTGTCATAAACATTTGGGAAGATCCTTGGATCCCCTCACAACCCAATTTTTCTCCTACCCTTATAAGAGCCCTCCCTAATGGATATTAACTGGGTTTTCTAACTAAAAAATCAGTTTGATTCAGCTTGGGACGTAAACAAATTAAATACTCTTATTGACAAGCAAACCATCACAAACATTCTGCAGATCCCTTCCTTACCTACTAACAGTGGCGGAGCCAGAAATTTTTCTTTGGGGGGCCCAAGTTTAAAATGAGATCATAAATTTTTAACATGTATATACTATATCTATATTATGTATAATGAAAAATGTTATATTCACAATAAATTTTAGGTGGCAGATTGTTACTGATTTTAATCTAAGACCACTACTAAAATTATTTTTTTACCCACCAATAACAACAAATAACAACCCACCACCTAAAATTTATTATGAAAATATTGTTAAAATGTTATGGACATAACATTTTTCTATTTACAATAATCTTTCTGTCATTGAATGCATAAAAAAAACATATAATCAAATAAGTGAATAACCAATCATATATTTTTGTCAAGTTTATAATAATATATTATATTTATATGATATATTAATATAGTATATTTATCATTCGCCATTTTAATAAAAAAAAAAATGCTATGTCCATAATATTTTCACAACATTTTCACCATAAATCTTAAGTAACAAGTTATTATTGGTTGTTATTGGTGGGCAAAAAATTAATTTCAATTGTGAATTTAAATTAGAACTAATTAAAAAATTAGAATCAATATTAACTTATTAACTATAATTTATTATGAAAATATTATGAGGATATCACTTTTATAAAAAAAAAAATTAAAAAAAATTAAAGAATAATAGAACAAGAGAATGAAAGCTATAAGCCACGTACCTAGCTATAATTGAGATCACCTTTTTCTTTTGAAGTGTATAGTTTTAAAACCATACACGTGTGGTCCTCTAGGATTAGAGCAAATAGTAAAGTACTTTTGGACTTAGAAATCCGTGGAGTACTAAAAGGCTTTAGAAAACAAGTCAGGGAAAAGAAGAAATAAGTTTCCTGCTCCTAATATTTTCCAGGACACAGATTTGAGATAAGATATTGTTAAGCTCATAAGTTACATTCCTAAAAATTTTAAAAAAATTTGGGGGGGCCGTGGCCCCCTTGGGCCATAACATAGCTCCGCCACTGCCTACTAATGCCCCAAATAAACTATCCTACTAGCCATGGTGAGCTCACCGTTAAATCAACCTACGTTTTGGTCATTCTCAAAGATTTGCAGACTCTAGTCCTTTATCAAAACAGGATTTGAAGTATTTGTGGAAGTTCAAAATATATGAAATACTAAAAATTTTGCTTTGAAAAATTGCATGGGATATTATTCCCACTACAATGGCTCTAAATAGAAGATGGTCTCAGCATGATCTTCATTGTGTTCTATGTAACCATTCTAATAAGTCCATTGAGCATATTCTAATATCTTGCCCATATACATCAATTATTTGGTCTTTATCTGTTTGGCCAATCATCACTGCTTCTCTTGGGCATTTATCTCCTTGTGACATTGTGAAATATGCAACTTTCCCTCGTAAGCATTTTACAAGTTTCTTCAAAAGATGGATACAAGGTCACTCTATTTTGTTCAATTCTCTTTGAAAACATTTGGAGAATTAGGAACCAAATAATATTTGCAAATTACATGCCTAATCCTAGAAAAGATGCTAATGTAAATAACAGAGCTTATTCAAAACATATTGCAACTTGGACATCTCACCTAGCATGTTTGGCCTTGAAATGGTTTCCTCCCCAACCCAGTTGGATTAAAATAAATTTTGATATTGCAATTAGAGCTAACACCACCATCACTGCTACTGTTGGAAGAAATGAATTTGGAGATGTCTTATTTGCTCATTCAAATATCTTTCCTCCTTCTAATCCTACACATGGAGAAACACAAGTTGCTTTTCAAGCCATCAATCTTGCAATCTACCACAATTATTCTTATGTTCTCTTTGGAGGTGATTCCAAAGGGATTATCTAGGCTTTGTAGAACATCAACTCATCTCCTCCTTAGTTCCTTGCCTCTTATCTCCCAAATGTTAAAGTTGCTCTGTGTTCTCACTTTTGTTGGGATTTTTCTTTTGTTTCTAGGGATGTTAATTTCCTTTTTCACAACTTGACCCGTTTGGCTGTTTTTTGTAATTGGAACAAACCCAATTTCATCTCTTCTCTTCTTCCTTAAGTTTTTTCCCCCAAAAAATTGAGATAGGTTGGTCCTTCGCTCTCTTTCTATATATTTATCCTTATTCATCACAATAATAATAATAATAATAATAATAATAAATAAAGGGAAAGAGTTTGTTCTTAATTTGCAAGTTACCAAATAATCCGGGATGTACTAGGTAGGGGCCCGGGCCCCCCTGGGTCCAATTTTTTTTTTTAGTTATTATATGTTTAATTTTTGTAGTTGGCCCTTCCAAAACCTTAGGTTCTCTTTCTCCTCAATAAGCTTAGCTAGCCTCATCTAAATAGCAACTATCCAATCCAAAAACTTAATGAAAACAATAAAAACATTCACAATGATGATTGTATTTTAGCAACCAAAAAAAAAAAAACTACTTTACCACCAAAAATCATGTGTTATTGGAAAAACTAAAGCTAAATTATTTGCAACTATAGTAAACTAGTATAAATTACTAGTTGTAAAGACACGATTCGTAACGAACCGTAACAGTGTTGGGTTCGCACGTAAAAAGGCCCAAACAATATCATTTGTAGAGCGTGGGTTTGGAAGGCTAGGCCTTAGTCACCTGGTGGTGGGTTTTTCGTGGTGGTCATGCATGGTTAAGTTTTCTTCACCCCTGGAACCTTTCTCCTGGAGGTGGGCTGGGAGGTTCTGGTTTTTGGCCATTTTTCCCAGCCTCTTTTCTAGGTTACTTTTCTTTCCTTTTTATACTGGCCTGTGTTCGCTGTCCTTCGTCCACGTGTAGGGTCAAACTTTCCAAGACTGATACTTGTCCCATCAGCCCATACTCAAAGTCGTTGGGGGTGGTTGTAAAAGCCAACGAATGCGGCTCTGTCAGGTGCAGAGCATTGAATGGCAGTAAGGGCAGTTTTTCCTGGATATTTTAGATTTTCTTTCAAACTTAGTCCTATACCGTTTTTGCCCCTCTCTTCAGTGGGACTTTGGGTTTGCCGAGGACTGAGCGGTCCTCGGCAGTACCTTAAGGCTATCCTATGCTTTACATTATTGGGCTTGGGCCACAGCCCTCTTCGGCTTGGACCTTTGGACTCCCTACGAGTAAACGGGCCTGGTCCATAAACTATTGGGCCCCACAATAGCCCCTCAAAACCCTGCTGTCCGACCTTTGAGTTGGAAAGGTGGGTTTTGGTAATACCGAACCGTTATTATGGCTCATTTAATTTAGCCCTTCATTGATGCTGACGGTTCTCCACCTGCCCAGAAAATATATCGGTTTACAAGGTGTTCCCCTTAATTTACTCATGACACGCTCCTGCCGTTTGGTTGTCCAAGATGCGCTTTTAATGACTTCCCTTTACGAGATTTGTTTACATTCGACGGTTCGTCTGATGAGGTGGGGAAGTGGAACGGACACATCTTTGTTTTCAGACTCTTTTGGAAACCTGAACGAATTTAATACCTTCCATTTTGCCCTTCCTATAAGAAGACAAGTAGGTGGCTATCGCTTTCGTACAGAGACCCTTTTATCTTTCTGAGATCTGGAACCCTTGGCCTCCCTCAGCGTTTACTTAACCCCATAGTTATACACCAAATCATAACACGTTCACCACAACGAGTGATGAAGGAACCATACCCCTCCTCAAAGCATCACGTTCTAATAAAGCTCGAAATGGCTCGGTCAGGGCAAGGATGGCGGAGACTTAAGATTTGTCTCACCTTCCTTTCAGCCAAAATCCGAAGCAGGGACTCGTCACGTCAAACTTTCGGCGTGATTGAGTCGAGAACACCCATTATCAGTACCAACCGCTCTCTTATGAGCATACCTAATATGGGCCCAGTGTGTTATTGGGCTTGGGCCACAGCCCTCTTCGGCTTGGACCTTTGGACTCCCTACGAGTAAACGGGCCTGGTCCATAAACTATTGGGCCCCACAATAGCTCCTCAAAACCCTGCTGTCCGACCTTTGAGTTGGAAAGGTGGGTTTTGGTAATACCGAACCGTTATTATGGCTCATTTAATTTAGCCCTTCATTGATGCTGACGGTTCTCCACCTGCCCAGAAAATATATCGGTTTACAAGGTGTTCCCCTTAATTTACTCATGACACGCTCCTGCCGTTTGGTTGTCCAAGATGCGCTTTTAATGACTTCCCTTTACGAGATTTGTTTACATTCGACGGTTCGTCTGATGAGGTGGGGAAGTGGAACGGACACATCTTTGTTTTCAGACTCTTTTGGAAACCTGAACGAATTTAATACCTTCCATTTTGCCCTTCCTATAAGAAGACAAGTAGGTGGCTATCGCTTTCGTACAGAGACCCTTTTATCTTTCTGAGATCTGGAACCCTTGGCCTCCCTCAGCGTTTACTTAACCCCATAGTTATACACCAAATCATAACACGTTCACCACAACGAGTGATGAAGGAACCATACCCCTCCTCAAAGCATCACGTTCTAATAAAGCTCGAAATGGCTCGGTCAGGGCAAGGATGGCGGAGACTTAAGATTTGTCTCACCTTCCTTTCAGTCAAAATCCGAAGCAGGGACTCGTCACGTCAAACTTTCGGCGTGATTGAGTCGAGAACACCCATTATCAGTACCAACCGCTCTCTTATGAGCATACCTAATATGGGCCCAGTGTGTTAGGAGTCATGACCGAGGCAGGGACTAAGTGCCCCTGCTTCTTCCTCTCTTCGTTCACTGGCACCTCCTTTTGCCTCTCTTTCTTAGTCTTCCCAGCACCAGATCCATCCTGGTGCTTTTCCTTCTCCCTCTTTTACTCCTTTTTCTTTCTTTTCATCTCTTCCCTCTTCTTCTCCTCCTTCTTTTCATTCATCTCCTCCATCTTCTTCTGATGAAGGTCCTTCTCTCGATATGGGCGCTACTAAGGCAGAGTTAGGAAAGACTTCTGAGACGAAGTTAAAAAGAGATCTGACTGTTTACCCAATGTATTGCTTTTTTTATGATTTTGGCAATCTATATTTTGTATAGGCTTGTTTAAGCCCCTCTTTGTACGTTGTAATACATCTTTATATTAATAAAAATTAGTATCACTTTACTTCACATACTCTATCTCTATATTTCCGGAATGATAAAGCAATGAATAGACCTACAATCTTGTGAATGAAAAGATTTTTTTTTTTTAAACTATGGCCGACGTCTAGGAACAAAATCCCAGTTAATAGAAAGATCTCGCTCTGCGCTTATAAAAACAATCCGGCTTAATAATATTGAATCAAACAAAAGATACTTAGGGCTGAAACTCCCATTAGGTAATAAAAGAAAGGACATTATGATGGGTCTACTGAATCGGTCTGGCACCATACCGCCGACCTTAGAGTACAATACTTGGGGCTATTATGTATTGATAAGTGCTGTTCAGCATAGTAATATAGCATTTGAATCGATGACACTTAGGGCCAAAATGCTTGCTAAGAAAAAGATATCGCCATAACTTTAATAGAGTTGTTTGGCACAACAATGCCGACCTGTAAAAAACGATACTTACCCCAAAATTGGCCGAGATGGTAGCTCAATGCCCGATGTAGTGTAGGAAGTAACCATCCGAGGACATATCACCCACAAAATGAACAGCCCCCTAGGCTACTTAATAAGGACGCATTTCAACATTTTCTTAACACTCTTATTGGCATTAACCTATTACAGTTTTTGAACCGAGGACTGAGCAACTTAGAATTGTTATTAAGTAGCCAACCTTACAAAAACTCAATCTTCTTCTCATCCAAGAAATTGGCTGCCCAGGTGGTTGGTTTCCCCATAGGCTTGAGTCCGAGGACTATGCAAGGCCTTGGTTCTGTCCGAAACCTAGTTTTCCTCATCCAGGTAGTTGGTTTTCCCATAGGCTTGAGTCCGAGGACTATGCAATGCCTTGGTTCTGTCCAAAACCTAGTTTTCCTCATCCAGGTAGTTAGTTTTCCCATAGGCTTGAGTCCGAGGACTATGCAATGCCTTGGTTCTGTCCAAAACCTAGTTTTCCTCATCCAGGTAGTTGGTTTTCCCATAGGCTTGAGTCCGAGGACTATGCAATGTCTTGGTTCTGTCCAAAACCTAGTTTTCCTCATCCAGGTACTTGGTTTTCCCATAGGCTTGAGTCCGAGGACTATGCAATGTCTTGGTTCTGTCCAAAACCTAGTTTTCCTCATCCAGGTAGTTGGTTTTCCCATAGGCTTGAGTCCGAGGACTATGCAATGCCTTGATCTGTCCAAAACCTAGTTTTCCTCATCCAAGTAGTTGGTCTTCCCATAGGCTTGAGTCCAAGGACCATGCAATGCCTTGGTTCTGTCCAAAACCTAGTTTTCCTCATCCAGGTAGTTGGTTTCCCCATAGGCTTGAGTCCTAGGACTGTGCAATGCCTTGGTTCTGTCCAAAACCTAGTTTTCCTCATCCAGGTAGTTGGTTTTCCCATAGGCTTGAGTCCGTGGACCATGCAATGCCTTGGTTCTGTCCAAAACCTAGTTTTCCTCATCCAGGTAGTTGGTTTCCCCATAGGCTTGAGTCCGAGGACCATGCAATGTCTTGATTCTATCCAAAACCTAGTTTTCCTCATCCAGGTAGTTGGTTTTCCCATAGGCTTGAATCCGAGGACTATGCAATGCCTTGGTTCTGTCCAAAACCCAGTTTTCCTCATCCAGGTAGTTGGTTTTCCCATAGGCTTGAGTCCGAGGACTATGCAATGCCTTGGTTCTGTCCAAAACCTAGTTTTCCTCATCCAGGCAGTTGGTTTCCCCATAGGCTTGAGTCCGAGGACCATGCAATGCCTTGGTTCTGTCCAAAACCTAGTTTTCCTCATCCAGGTAGTTGGTTTCCCCATAGGCTTGAGTCCGTGGACCATGCAATGCCTTGGTTCTGTCCAAAACCTAGTTTTCCTCATCCAGGTAGTTGGTTTCCCCATAGGCTTGAGTCCGAGGACCATGCAATGCCTTGATTCTGTCCAAAACCTAGTTTTCCTCATCCAGGTAGTTGGTTTTCCCATAGGCTTGAGTCCGTGGACCATGCAATGCCTTGGTTCTGTCCAAAACCTAGTTTTCCTTTGGCGCTGGACCTTGGCTTTAGGGGAGTTAGCTCCTCGACCTAGCCCCTAGAATTATCCGCGCGATTAACGCTACCAAGCGTAGTCCCTAGTCAAGAAGCATAGCCCCTAGCGGAACTTTACTCTAAAACTCTATAACCAATTGTCAAATGACAAGGGAACTCTCTCGACCCACCGCCTATGCCAACACACAAGCCTTCCCACAGACGGCGCCAATTGTAAAGACACGATTCGTAACGAACCGTAACAATGTTGGGTTCGCACGTAAAAAGGCCCAAACAATATCATTTGTAGAGCGTGGATTTGGAAGGCTAGGCCTTAGTCACCTGGTGGTGGGTTTTTCGTGGTGGTCATGCGTGGTTAAGTTTTCTTCACCCCTGGAACCTTTCTCCTGGAGGTGGGCTGGGAGGCTCTGGTTTTTGGCCATTTTTCCCAACCTCTTTTCTAGGTTACTTCTCTTTCCTTTTTATACTGGCCTGTGTTCGCTGTCCTTCGTCCACGTGTAGGGTCAAACTTTCCAAGACTGATACTTGTCCCATCAGCCCATACTCAAAGTCGTTGGGGGTGGTTGTAAAAGTCAAAGAATGCGGCTCTGTCAGGTGCAGAGCATTGAATGGCAGTAAGGGCAGCTTTCCCCGGATATTTTAGATTTTCTTTCAAACTTAGTCCTATACCGTTTTTGCCCCTCTCTTCGGTGGGACTTTGGGTTTGCCGAGGACTGAGCGGTCCTCGGCAGTACCTTAAGGCTATCCTATGCTTTACATTATTGGGCTTGGGCCACAACCCTCTTCGGCTTGGACCTTTGGACTCCCTACGAGTAAACGGGCCTGGTCCATAAACTATTGGGCCCCACACTAGTTAACTATAGTAAGTTGTTAAAAATAAAATACAATATTTTATTAAGATTATATATATTTCTTTAATTAAAAAACTCAAATTCTCTCTTTTCCTTTATTATTTTAAATGAACTGATAAAATAAAATAAAAACATTTAATATTGGATGTTTGTAAAATGAGATGGTAAAATAGATAAAGTAACTTTTTAAGATACTAAAAGCTAAAAATTTTAGCACTACTAATGTAAATGATCTAACTCAAAAAAAAAAAAAAAATCCTAGCCAGTCTAGTATTAAAAGAAAAAATTTGTTTTTGTTTTTGTCTATGTTGGTAAATGATTGCATCTTAATGTATTTAGAAACAACAATTTTGTGTCCCTGTGTGTGTGTTAAAAATACTTAATATTCTCAAAAAAAAAAAACAACGATTTTGAGTATTTATAATTTTGTAATACTATATGGATGCTTATTTGGAGTTTTTTTTTTTTTTTTTTTTTATACTCCGGGCCCCCGCTAGCTTAAAATTCTAAGGCCGTCCCTGCATGTCTCAAATAATTGGACAACACAACTGTTACGTTGTTCATTGGAGATTATCACTCCATGACTCACCTTGTCAAGTTTTATTTTTTATTATTATTTTTTTTTTGGTTACCGCCAAAGAATCACTAGGAGAGCCTTATAAAACTTGCTGTCGCCATGTTTGCTAGTCTCAGAACTTCTTGGAATACCTGTTGGCTGTTGAGGTGCAACCTGAATATGAATGTGCTTATCCATCTTTTTTAATGTTGTAATATCGTCCATAATGGCGACATTCTCCAAATCAGTTAGGCAACGAGTTAGATGTCCATGAAGAATTTCATTTTTTTTTAGAAACCCAGTAAGAATAACTTAAAGTTGTTTGACATAGATTGGTTTGTTTAATTTGATTGCTGTTATTAGAAAGTACCTTCCGCTGCTACAGCTATAAAATCTATATCACTCAAAGTGGAATGAGCCCATCATATGGGATCAAGATCCTCTAGATTTCCCAAATACTCTACTAGATAGAATTCTTTTAATCCCCACCTTCCTTTTAAAATAAAATGCTAAGATTATGCCACCTCATCAAATCACAAACCTAAAAAATAATGCTTTTCATAAAAAATAAAAAAATAAAAATTTTAAAAAAAAACTCAAACTCAAACTCAATTACCGGAATCCTAAAACTTCCTCACTCTCCCCTCCTACTACCAATCAATGGTGACAACTAGGGGTGTTCGCGGTGCAGTGTGGTTTTTGGCCATTTTTAGCACCGCAGTTTGTGGTACAGTTTTGCTAAAACCATAATTGTACCGCACCTTATTTTTGCAGTCACATGTGCGGTGCGATACAGTTTAGAGTTTAACCAAAACCATAACCGCACCTCACATCATTTTTGCGGTCACATGTGTAGTGCGGTATATAAGATGTGGTTTGAACGGCTTGAAGTAGGTATATTTTTCAAATTTTGGGTTTTTCCTACCCAACCCAAAACTAATTTTTCCCTTTGTTTTGGGCCAAGTTTTAAACTATTGAGCTAATTTTTCTTTATTTTGGGTTGGTTTTCCTAGTCAACACTCGCTAGGGATATCAAACTTAATAAAAAAAAAAAAAAAACCCTAGGGTTATTAATCTATTAATAATATATTTAATATTAAAAATAAATAAATATATTAATATATAGAGGAGGATGTAGTGCGGTTTGTGCAGTTTTCTTATTATAAAATTGCAAACTACACTACATTATACGATGCAGTGTACTATTACTTGCAGTACGATACAGTTATACCATTTTGTCAGAGGTTTTTACCGTGAACACCCCTAGTGACAACCCAAGCTGCCACCAATAATGAATCCGCAAAAAACCCAACCCACGGGAATAGATTCATTGCCTTTGGCCAACTCCAATCATAAATACGTGCCACAATCTAAAAGGAAAATCAGCAGGAAAGTCTTAATAAAAGTGACGATATATATTTAATTACCATTGTTGTTATATTATGACTTGTGTGAAACATGTGGCTGGTTTTGTGATTGAAATTAAAGATACATTCATCATTTTCCATTTCTTGATAACCTGCGGATGATCTTTTGATTTTGAGACTAATGACTGCAATGTAAGACATTTGGGAAATATAAGAAAATCCTAGCCGGATTTGGGTTGGTGGTGGAGTTTGATTGGAGTGTAGTGGTAGGACAACGGAGATTGGTAGCAAGAGGGGAGAGTGGGGCGGTTTTGGATTTAACGGTGAGTTAGTTTGAGTTTTTTATGAAAATAATTCTTTTTTTTAGTGGATTGATGAGGTGGTGTAATCTTAGCTTTTTATTTTAAAAGGAAGATTAGGATTACAGGAACTCTATCTAATAGAGTAGCCAAGAAAATCTGGAGAATTTTGATCCCATTATATAAGGCTTATGAGTAAATCTTGGACGTTCATGGTTACAGCGAAAAAAAAAACTACAAACGTGCGGCCAAAACATAAGAAAAAAGTAAGAATTACACACGGCCTTGCAGTTTGGCTGAAAGTTACTCACTAAATTTTATTTTTCACAAAGAATTCAAAAATAAATAATACCACGGAAATTAATTATTCTAGCTTAGAATAAGGTTAGATATAAATAGTGAAAAACCTCTACTACAAACTGAATAATGAAAATAATAATTTCGACAGCAAAGTCCTATGCAAAAGGGTTTCCTCCAATAGAACTGAAAGGCCCCTGTGATGGAACATTCCTGCAAACCGAATTTCATCAGACTTAGCAGGATATACATAGCATGCACGTGCTAAAGACGACCAAAATATAACACAATCACCTTCTACAAAATAATTCAGCAAAAAAACCATCTTCTTCAAAATAATGACAGCAAAAGAAATCATCTTACCCTATTTGGGAGCTTGGTGCTTGCCCTGCCATATATGTTAAGCCACCTACAGAATCAAACCAAAATTTAATCAAATTCAATGAGGATATTAATGGCAGAAGACTTGGATGGATCTTCATGTTCTCATAATTGGATTATGCTGCAGGCTCTCTTGAAGGAGAGGAGGGTGAAATTTTTGGCCAAGTAGAGAAATTGAAAGAGAAACAAGAAGATGGATTAGGAGTACAGCAACAAGTGGGATTGGGTAAGGTCAGAAAACAAGAATATCTGATGTCGTACATGTCATCCTATAACTAAATTATATTTGTCATTTTTTTATTTAAATGTTTAATTTGTTATACAATAGTACACAAGGAATTCTTAACATTTTTTAATTATTTCAAATATTCTTGAGGAAAAGCTATAAGAGTTTTTGCTTTACTGGTAGTGGCTATAAGGCACCAAATAAGATGCATCAAACTGTGGTGCAATGCAATTAAGAAATAGAGCTCCAGCATTAACCGTTGCAAAAAAGAATCATTAAATATGATATAAGGTTCCATCAAAGAGTTAAATAAAATGTACCTTGTCCTGCAGCCGGAATATAAGGAGTCATTGGATTTTGCGGGAACCATGGTTGAGATACACCACCATGATAGGTGGATGGCAACTGTGCATTAGGAAGAGCAGCTTGCAAGGAGCTCATGTCCAAAAACTGGAATATGAAATACAAGAAAATTTTGAGACAAGATATTCAAGAACACCCCCAACCCCCCCAAAGTCTTCCACATAAGATGCGAGCCTTCACTTTAGAGTATTGGAATCATTATGAAAGCCTTCACTTTAGATGCCATTGGTCTCAAATTACTTGGGAAAGAATGAAAGAAGATCGTTGTATTGTAAATTTCCCACAGTATTTCACAAGGATCTACAACAACAACCTTCTCATGGCAATTTCAAGATCAAAGAATAAGTATAAGGCAGTGCAACAATGCAAAGCTCACTCATGAAGTATCTGCCATACGCCAAGACTTAGGAAATCTAATGAAAACTGTTGAAGACTTGGCTAATCAAATGAAGGTTGTTGAAGACTTGACAACTCAAATGAAGGAAAATCAAGTACCATCAGACCTTGATATTGACAAAGAAGTGCGAGTGTCAACTGAAGTTTCAATGTTCATGCAACCAGAAGAATCTACTATAGAGTCTAAACAACAAGAAGCCTCTATACTGAAGAATCATCCATGGTGCATGCAGATCTACAGTTTGATAAAGTCGAAAAGGTTGATGTTCCAATTCCTCACATCAAGTTTGTGATTCCAGAAAAGTTTCATGAGGTGGAATACGGGGTTTATCTATTTTCAATGCTCCCAAAGTTGATTCCTCAACTGCAGCAAGTGTTATGTGCCAAAGTTTTCATCATTCAACACTTTAAAACTCGAGGTCAAGTTTTCTCCAAGCAAGGGAGTATGATGCAGGAGCAAAACCAAAATTATTTAAATTTTATTTTCTCAGATTTTTGTATTTATCTTATAGGAAATGGGATAATTGTAGACTTTTATTCGGATAGGGATTAGACTTGAGATTAGATAGGGATTAGTATTTGAGTTCAATCAGGATTAGTTTTGGTATTTTGTTATCTTTATCTCTTTATTTTTCCAGTTCTAGCTCTATATAAGAGACTAGTTGTTAAGTGCTGACTCCTAACAACTTAGGTGCTGATTCCTAAGGGTTTAGCTTGGTGCTGATTCCAAGTGACCTAAGTGCCGATTCTTAGGTTTATCCTTTACTTTTCTTGTTCTTTTATTTTTCTATTGATTGTCCTGCATCACTCACCCTAGATGAGAAGAAACGCTCATACAAAGAGGAGAAGAAAACCTTAAAATAAGCTCTTTGTTAATTTTGGTAGAGTATGGTGCGTAATTCCCTTTTGGCATTTTGTGTTTTTAATGCCATCTCTCATGTGTGGTGCCATTACTTGATATTCTTGGATATTCTAAAGTTACTGTTCACACAGCCCCTGAACAACCCTTATTTCTCTTTAATTCTTCTTCTTTCCTAACCCTAAACCCACCACAATTAAACATAGACAAATTCTCTAATTTGTACTACATCAATACTTTTCAGAAAATTTTGCTTATCAAATTCCATTGCAGAAGACTTTTTTTTTCAAGATACCATGTGAGGACTTTCTACCTATATACAAAATTCTTTTTTTTTTTTATATATAACATAAGAGAACTTCACTCAAATTAGTTATATGTCATAGAGCATATTGTATAACAATCCTCACTGTTAATCAAACTCCTACAGGCAACTAGCCCCACCCACCCACCAAACCAGTTGCCAAGTAATCCAAATCCAAGGGCTTTTCACCTGATGGGCTAAGCAATTTATCCTCGCCCAAGAGGCATCTATATACAAAATTCTCGATCATTGATAAGACAAATTAATTATTTTGAGACTTCCATAGATTTGTGAAATCAATTACTATTCTTGATAAGATAAATTAATTATTATGAGACTTCCATAGATTTGTGAAATCAATTACTATTCTTGAATTGCACAAAAGAGATAAATGTTAACTAGAATATTATGTGATTAGTTGCTATCCAAAACGTACAATTCAAGAGGCAATTCGAAACATTTTACCAACCAAAAGAAATACCTATGACGTACCATATTGCTCTGTTCCAAATCAGAATCATTAGGAAGATCAAATGGATTTCTTGATTTAACATCCACTGCATGTGATTGAATCTCCCCCTAGAAAGAGTCATACATTACTCTGTGAGATATACAAAATTACTTCCCTAGCTAAGATCATATACCAAGAGCTCAGGCAACTAAAGGGTACAAACCATCAGAGGATAGGATGGCCCCATGACATGTGACTGTTCAGTAGGACCTGGGGGAAAATAAACAGCATCTCTTTGAATCCCATCTTTACAGGAGTCCTGCAAATCAGATTGTTTAAGAATGAATGGATGCAAGTAAACACTTTGAAAGATATTTGAAGAGAATGCACAAACCTCTAAACCTCTAAAGCCCAAATACTGATCAGCAGTTGATGAAAGATTGTGAGTTTCTAGCTGTAGTTCACTACCTTTCACATTGGCATTCAAAGGAAGGTTCCCAATGGAATCTTCAAATGCATTCCACACCTGCTCAGAATCAAAGATAGAAACTGATAAATCCCTTCAATTTCGTGATGCCATCATACCAATGAGCTCTAGCTCACATGGCAGTTCCTCCTTCCATAAAAATGGGATGGAGGGCAAGGTTGTAGGTTCAAAACCAACTAGCTGAGTGTGTAACTTACCAATCCAACTAAAAAATGATAAAAAAAGTTACTGATGCCATTTTGAAATTAAAAGAACATCAGACTTACAAGCTACAATCTCAATGGAGAATACCACGATAATTTTTAGAAAACTAAACACAGCCAAGCATTTCTTTTCATCATCCATCCCACACTCCAAAAACAATTCCAGAGGGCAATTTTAGATCGTGATAAAGCTTACCGGAGTGCTTGTTGCTATCGTGGGAGCTTGAACATTGTGCAAACCATCATGCCATTGATTAGACATTATTGAAGAAGGCCCATGAACACTTTCAAGATGAAATGATGGCCATTGTATGTTTGTATCTAAGGATGAAAACGGGTCAAACTTTTCCAACGAGCCTACATCACTAGAAGGTGCTTTTGCAGGGGTAGGATTTTCAGCATGTGGAACAGATGCTGTGGGCTGAGGTGAATCAAACGTTGCCCATCCTTCATTTTTAGGGACAGATATTTGTGGTGTTTCTCTATCCAAGGTTGTAGCTGACTGCTGCTGAGGAATCTCTGGAAAGGAGTTTAAGGATGACGATGGAAAAGTTTGTGGAGGTTGATACACATTCACAGATGAGGCTGGAGATGGAGCCGATGATGTTGCTGGCATTTGAAACAAATCAATGGATGAAGCGGCAGAAGAGACTGGTTCTGGTACAAGGGGTGCCTTGAAAAGATCTAAACTACTAGAATTTCCGGAAACAGATGATCGTGGAAGGGTAGACACTGTACCCTGGAAAATTCCTGCAGGTTGATCCGGTTCTGAGACAACTTCTGTTAAACCACCCGAGTTATATGACTTGTAAGACTGGGAGTGGCTCTCCACTGATCCAAAGCTACTTGAAGAAGCAGTTCTCTAAATAATGGAACAAATTAAAGTCAGTTGATTGAAAAGGTGATCATCCTTTGATCCACATATTATAGAAACAGGGCCAAATGCACATAGGAATGGATTATGCAGGCAGAGAAGAAGCAGAAATAACACACACCAAAATAGCACTCAAGAAATAATAACATTGTGTACCCAGCATGTTGTTGACAAAGGAAATAAACTAATCAGTTCACCACAAGAATACAATATGAAGGAAACAATGAATTTTTGGATTTTTTTTTTTTTTTTTTAAAAAAAAAAAATCAAACTTTACCTTGCTCAAACTAGATTCAGAGGAACTTTATAAATATTCCTAATCACTGATGGGGACAGACTTTTCCCACAGATAGAGAAGACATTTGCCATATTCGATATCTCTAAAGAATTTGGGGAGCAACATCATGTCGTCTGCCAAGATAGGCAAAGATATGTATACAATCCACTGACATTCCATGTAAATGGAAAAACCAGAACAAGCCAATTGAATCCAATTATTGATCAAAAGAATGATCAAAATGCCAAATACATTTAATGATCCTGGTCATGTCAAAGTGCCAATAGAGATCAAATCATATAAACCAGAAATATTTTCCATATCTAAGATCTGCAATCTAACTAGAAAAATGTTTTTAGGATCTGGAAAGGGAAGCATTTTTAGCTGCCTTTATTTTTAGCCGCTTTTATTAATACATTTGCAGTAGAACAATTAAAACTTTCTGGAATCTTACAACTGCATATAAAAACACAAGACAGCTATGAAGTGTCTTATACAACCTTTATATGGTCACATATATATATATATATATATATCTGTTGGCAGATCCAAAAAAGTGTCATATTCAAAAAAGCAGCATCATGTGATTTCAGTCTTTAAGACTAGAGATCTTGATCCTAAAAGTAGTCCAACAGACCTGTGTATGTGTATATGCACATGCATGTTTTTCTGATACACATTAGAGTTTTTGAGGCAAAAGCATAAGGCAATGTTCTTCCTCTAGCCAAAAATAAACAAATTGCCTGTCCAGGCACTAAAGTGCCCATCAGGGTTTTTTTTTCCAGAGTTAGGGAAAAAGCAAATCAATGTTTTCACCCTCTGACGAAGCAAAGCATATGACTCTCAAAGTATAAGTATAAAATTTTAGTTTATCATTCTGTATCTGGAAAGAAAAATATTGAACAAAGAAAGTAAACTGCAAGCTACCAGGGAGTTCATCTCACAGTACCTCACTGTAGAGACAAACATATGCATGCGAGGTCACACACTTTACAGTACACAAAAGCATATAGCATCAAATGTAGCTTACACTTGTCAAGCATAAGTTAAGGTGAAACTTCAGGCAACTCTATTACCACATGCAAGGAGTAAAATTTCTTCTTTGAATTTCTATATTTTTCTTTAAAGAAAATATTAAAATGTTTGGGATATAACTATCAAATGTAATCATGAATTTCCCAAACACATTATTCTCGTACACACAAAACATAGCCACATGATATCATAGGCAAGACATACAAAATTGGTAAAGAGAGGACAAATAAAACAGAAAATGCATTGATAAAGAAGCGTAACAGTAGAGCAAATCTGCATGTGTAGCAGTTAGGTAGGCATGTGTCATTATCCATGTATGCATTCACCAGGCAGGTATGTAGCATATGCATAATATACATCGTATATATACTTACTAAATGCGAGCATGTATGCGTCAATTGAACTCCAAAGCATACTTGGAACACTTTGCGATACCAGTGGATTTAATGCTTTATTGTGTAGGACAAGATACACAAGTTAATGTATCAGACAACAGAGTCCTATACTGAACTATCACAGGCACAGAAAAAACATTTTGCACCAAGACAACAATGCTCCACTAATATTTGATACTTTTTTTGAAGGGATACACAATTTCAACATAAAAAAGATCATTCAAAAAACCCCCACAACTTTGTTTTTGGTTAATTACACAAACAAGTGTACAAGAAATATAACCTGTGGACGTGGAATTCCATCTGCATCTCTTTTGGAATTTGTCTCAGAAGAATTTGCTGCTCGAAAAAATAAGTCATCACTTAAACTACCCCTTGAAGTCTGAACAGGTGGGCTGTTAAATCTAACATCCTTGCGAAAATTAGGAGACTCTGCACCAGATCTGAATGGATCACCTCCACTAGACACAGAGTAGTCTGAACCTCTGGAAACTGAGCCCTCATTTGCAAACCGGTCCTCATACATTGGCTCACTTAACCGACCAGGACTGTAGACAAAACTAGACATCTTCCCCTCATAATGGCCTCGATCCGAACCAGGCTTCCTGGTAAGTGCAGCAAATTGTTTTCCATACCGTCGATCTTCATATTGATAATCATAAGGTGGACTCTGAGAATAAGAATGATAAGAACTGGCACGCCTTGCCTCGTCTTCATTGCTTCTAAGGCTCTGTCAAATTCAATAGTGAATACCATATGCTAAGCTCGTATACTAGCCTGAAGTGAGATTTTTTAATCTAAAAAATAAGGACAATGGAATAAATCGTTAAGGCCTGCTTGATTCTGTTGCTGGGAATATGTTTCCAAAAACTTCCAAAAACCTCTCGAAAAGTGTAAAAGAGGACATGCTGTTCACTGTTGTTTCATTTTATTTACAACAGAAACAGAGAAAGCCAGGATTTTTTTAGGGGTGGCAGGGAGGACCACAAAAACATCTATTTTATGCTCTTCAGAAACTAGTAATTTCAGGAAATACTTTTTGAAAAAGAAGCTACCAAATGAGTTAACCACTCCTATTTTATTTCCTCTGTTTCCAGAAAAAGAAATAACAGCTCAGAAATAGAACCAAAAGACACTATAAAGTTCTGTAACATATAACGCGAATATTGGTTCAAGGACATATTGCCTGCACATCTCTCGGAGGCTTGTCAGTAGTCTTTCCTCCAGCATATCTTCTCTCTACATACACATTCTTTATAAATTCACGTATTTTATCAACATTGCTGCAATAGGAAAACATAATTAAAAAAACAATCTATATTTACCATGCCCATGACTAAAACATTATCAATAAATCACATATCAAGCACCTGCTATCAGGCAATCGCTGCCTTTGAAGGTCCCAATCCTTCAAATATAATTCTCTTGCACGCTGAAAAGAGTGAAAGTCTCATCAGCACTGAAAAGCTAACCCCTTTTACTAACGAGGAAGAAATTAAGCCTTGTACCTGGTTACCACCATTTTGAAGTGCTTCAACTTCTTGAGATGTAAACTTAGCCATGGATACAGACTTCACACGATGAGTAAACTCGCGACTGCATGACACCAAAATATTGATATATTCATAAAAACACTGAAGACCTAAACGAACCAGATGTTTGGCAAGCCAAGCTTGAAAAAGAACCAGCCAAAGCAATTGAAAATTTCACCAAACAAGGGAAGAAATAATTGCATTAATTTAACGGCAGTAAAAATACTCAAATACATTGTCCACAAAATGAATTGGAGGTCACTAAGAGATTAATAATGATCCATGACAAATTACAGCAGTAGAAAATCACATAAGCAGAGGTACATTATAATACATAATTGAGCAATTCCATCTTGAGATTAAATTCTATAAGGCTTCAATGTAAAACCGCTGTTTATGCCCTCTAATAAAAGATCACCCTACAAGTTTTTTTTTTTTTTTTTTTTTTTTTTTTTTCCAAATAGAAAAAATAGGGAGACCACACACAAACACAATCTATTAAAAACTTAACCACTACAAAATTATCAAATTCCATGTTTTAAAAAAATGGAAAATTGACTCACATTTTTGAAACAGAGAACTGAACAAATGCGACATTTTATACTGGAAAACATCAACATCAAATTTTCAAGCACATGAAAATGAAGGGGAAAATGGACATTTTACAGAAACTTTTTACAAAAAAGCCAATCTAGACTCAGCATGCTTCTCAAGCACACACAATTTTTTACCAATCTTCTATCTCATCATTACTAGTCTCAATTTCTTGGTCATCCAAACTCATCTTATCAAATTTGTCTTCTATCTTGTATTTCATCAATACCTAATGAGTTTCAAGACCTCCAAGAGATTCCATATCCTAGCCACTCGAACACAGGCATATGAGAAGCTTAGGGGTGTCAGGGGCAGCCTCTTCGGTAATGAGCTTAGTCATCTTCTTCTCCTTCACTGACCACCTTTTCTCTTACAACATGGAATTTGAATATTCATTTTTGATAGGTAACAATTTTATAGTGATTTGGTTTTAATAGATTGTATTTTGTGTGGTAATACCAATTATTCTATTTGAAAAAATCTAATGGCAGCAATATTTTATCAGAGGTTGAAACTAGGGGGTTTTCCACCAAACCTTATACAATTTAATCTCTAATCCATTTTGAAAAAGTCTATTGTGTCAATATTCTATTGGAGGGTGTATAGAGAGAGGGGGGGGGGGGTGTGAGTTACACCAGAGAATATAATTTCTTCTTCTATTTAAAAGAAATTTGACTGGTAATGAAATCTTTATTGAATGAACAAAATTCTTCTATTTGAAAAAAGGCAGTTTGGAAAAATTTATTAGAGGGTGCAGATTGGGAGTTTTACAACAAACCCTAATAGAATTAAATCATATTCCATCTTATATAAATAAGACATCCATTCCTTCCAACACAAATTAATAACACATAAATATAGTACAGGTTTTCTTTTTGGATATCCAATAGCTATCATCATTATCAAATTTAAACAAGTTAAACATAATTATGATTTTAAGATATAAGATCAATTTTGGACAAAGTTGGTATAGAAAGCATGGCTCCGAAACAAACATGATTATACAAGATGGACCATCTTTATGAGGAAGAGAGTAGCAAACACACAAAACTTAAATCTTCTCAACAAAACTTAAATATTTTATTCAATGGCATATTATAGCTATGAAAATAAAATAAAAAATTGAGAGCCCAGTTTACTTGTGATGATGTATTCCCTTTTTTTTATAATGAGGAACCCCCTTAAGGTATGAGCCAGTGGGACCACCCCTGATGGGTAAAACCCTGGATGCATACACCCCCACTAAGCAGGCATCAGGTAAATTGCAATAGGAGTCAAACCAGAGACGTCTGGGTTTACAGTTAGCCCAGACACCCCAGGTGGGAGAACTTGTGATGATGTATTTAAGTACCAAACATTGCCCCAAAGACACTACATGATCAAGTAAGAAACAAAAGACCTCTTCTATTCCTTTGACATATCTAAAGATTTTAAAATATTTTCACCTAATTCCAGAGAAAAATGTTACTTCCAGTGAGCAGATAGTATACTGCCAATTTACTTATCTCAATTTTTTTAATAATATTTTTTATTTACCTTTCAAAAAAATATGCTGACAAAGGATAGCAGAATACTTAAGATTTTTTTAATGGTAAGTTACACATGCATTCGGGTGGGCCTTGAGCACATGATCTCACCCTCCACCTTGTCAATTGACCAAGAGCTTATAGGCAATAATTGACCCAAAGCTGAAGTTTCCAAATGAAGTGATACAAATCACGTATGGAAGAACAAAGGGCAAGATGAGAGGGATGGTGATTGCATAGAAATAGCTCAGACTGGGGGAGGTTTTGTTTAGATTTAAAAAATAAAAAGAATGTCCCTGTAATTTTACCTAACCAACAGAGAAATTAGTGTATTTAACTGGATTTAAGACCAAAACTTTCCCAAACCTGATCATGGTCATATGATACACCACCCATTCAACAATATAGACTTCAAAATAAAAATATCTCCAAGATGGTTTTATTGTTTTGTTTATAAGAAGTTTTAAGCATGCACTGTCTAATTCTAAAAAGCATGTATATGTACACGACAAGACACGGCAACAAGGAAATTCTTGAAAAATTAGGACACGACACATAAATTCTTAAAAAATTAGGACACGACACAATGCAGATATGAAAATTAATCAATTAATTCATATACATTGTTATGTATCTTTATTTATATATCAATAGGCATATTTTATGTTTAACAATCAAAAATTTAAGAATATATCTAAAATCAAATTAATTTTTTTTACATAAAATAATATTTAATTCCTCCCCACACAATGAGGGCATGCTTTGCATGTCCAATACCAACACATGTCAAACACATGCAGGTGCCGGAGATTTTGGATGCCTGTACTTGTTATGTCTAATTATTTTTTAGGCCTAATTATGAATGGCTAAGAAACCCTTCAAGCAAGGCGGTCAAACAATTACAAATGCACAATCTCACTTCGTGAAAGGCATTGATTCACGATCGAAAGGGCACCATTTTTCCTTCATAAACTCCACCATGCATAGCATAAATACCAATGCACAGTCTCACTTCATTGAACGCATTGCATTGCTTTGCGAATGAAAGGGCCCATAAAAAATATATGAAATAACCGGACTTCCTTATAGGTCATCATATAAACATCATTAAATTCAGACAAACACATATATGAAATAACAAGACAGCCTTATAGGCCAAAGTGCTTTTATTTCAAAACTTTTTTCACATCAATCATCAATCAAAACTCTACCAATTAGACATTGAGATGGAACTCCCACACCAAAAGTAAAATAGTGGTGCTAGCATTTACAATCACAAAAAAAAAAAAAAAAAAAAAAAAAAAAAAAAAAAGTGTACATTTTCCAAAGAGAAAATACTCACTGTATCCCACTGCAAGTCACACAGATGAAAGTCCAAAAATTCGTACACACATACTGAGGACCCTGCACATCACAAAAATAGGGATTAAAAATGAGGAAATTTTCGTGAACTTTCTTAGCAACCAAACAACCTATAAACTGAAAATCACAGCGCTGAGATGCTATATGCAAAAAAAAAAAAAAAAAAAAAAAAAAAGTAATTATACCAAGCTGTTACAGTTGATGCATCTCCGATTGGGAGGAAGCTTCATGAGACCACGAATGATCTTTTCATTTCGCTCTTCTTCTCTTTTGCTTCCCATTACGGAATCGAACCCTAACTTATTAGCCTGGAGAATCGACGAGAAGACTAGAGTAGGGTTTGGGTTTGAGTTTTGAATTAAAGGACTAAGTGAGACACAGACACAGTAGATTTCCAATCTAATTAATCAGCTCTCGATTGGACAAACGCTCTCCTAGTCCTAGGCTGTTGGTGTTACTCTCCTCTTATCTCATGTCATGTGCCTTTCTTTCCCGTTTTATTTTGACTCACCTTTTTTTAGTTTTGACTAGACTACAAATATTTCTTTTTCTCGGAGATCTACACTACATCATCAAATTTTAAAGTAAAAAAAAAAAAAAAAAAAAACAGTGGGGCTCATTTTAGCTATTATTACTTTATTAGTAGTTTTCAAATAACACTCTTTATTTCATTTTTCATTTTCTTCTACTTCTAATTCAAATGTTTGTCATCAATTCTTTTTCTAAAGAAATAGAGAGAGAGAGAGAGGAGATAAAAATAAATAAATAAAAAGATTTAATCAAAAGGAGAAGAATGGTAGTACTCTTCAAACTTAATGTGTGGTGAGCTTTTGCAAAATTTTGAATAATATTGAAGAGTTAAACGTGGAATTTTTTGTTGATTTTTTGCTACAACCCAACTTTACTCTTCGTTTCTCAAAAAAAAAAAAATACTCTTCGATTTGTCTTTAAAATATATATATATATATGTATATTATGGGTTGGGTTCAAATTACACCTGATGTAACTCTAAGCAATGTTACACCACCTAATAACTTGTTATTGAATTAATATTTTGAAAATTCAATCATTGAATTACATGTTATATATGTTCTTAATATGCATGCCAATTTTCATATCAACCTGGTGTTATTTACCATTTGATCCATAAACTCATATTTTATGCATTATTTTAAACTACAAAAACTTGAATTTTAACAATTGATTGATGACATAGCTATTAATCTTTGATCACCTTGAAATTTTGCAATCATAAACAATATATGAAGATAATGTAATCTAACGGTAGATTTGACAATATTCGTATCCAATTAAAAAATATTGAATGGTGTAACATTGCTTAGAGTTACACCAAGTATAACTTGAACCTAACCCGTATATTATATATATATATATATATGTGTGTGTGTGTGTGTGTTTGAAGAGTCGGATGCTAGAATATGAGTTTGGATGGAGATGGCTTTTACCCATGCAACTGAAAGTGAGGAGAGTGCCCAATTATAGATGATCTATGGTCTATGGAAAACACTATCATGGTAAAGGGTCTTGTTATATATATATATATATATATATATATATATACACTAACATTAATGCTTAATCAAAATTCATATGTAAATAATTTTTTTATTAATTTACTTAAAATAAATGAATATTTTACTTTTAAATTACATATTAAATGCATGTTGTGTGAGACTAAGGTATCATAAAATGTGTGTGTGTATATATATATATGTATATATTTAATTGAATGGAAAATGGTAGAGGTATCTAAATATATATATATATATATAATGATTTTCAAAAATACATTGAACTTTAAGACTCAATTAATCACATATATTTAAATAAAAAACCCTTGAATTTAATATTTAAAAACTATCCAAAACAATAATTGAAATCATGTTTAAGTAGAAATCTCAATTCAATAATAAGAACAATCTAAATTACTATAAAAATTTGAAGTAGAGAGATACTCACATGAGAATTTAATCTTTGTCCTTGAAAGTATGGAAGAAGACACTAAAACTTGAGGGAGTTTCACCCTACCAAGTTTAAGTTTAAACTTAAAGTTTAATCTTGTGTGTTGTACACTACATGTGTGTGTATATGTATGAAAAATTATCTGAATTTAACATTTATTGCAAAAAAGAGGTGGTGTAGTCTTACCCTTGTCTAGCTAATTCTTATTATAATCCTTTTGTTTTGCAGGGAGAGAGAGAAATGCTTCTTTTGAAAAAAAAAAAAAAATCAGCATATAATATATAATAACTAAGATATTAATCTTTGGAAGTAGTATCTCATAGGAATTAGTATTTCAATTGTGGGTTTTAGTGGTTAGAAATTAGCGCATAGTAGTTAATAATTAGAAAATTACTTTGAAATTTTTTTAAACCAATCCCTTAAAAAAGTTTTAGTAGAGTTTAAATCAGGTTAATAAATTAACTCTCTATTAAATTGTTTTTAAATCATCTTAATAAAAAGTTATTGATAAATCTATTATTAGTAAACGTTTCTTAGGCATATCTATTTAGCTTTGTTGCCAAATTTATATAAACTCTTTTATTTATTTATTTATTTTTTATTTTTGAAGAATATAACACAACCAAAAACCTATTAACAACAATTTAAATCCAGTATAAAGAATATAATCAAACTTATTCATAATTTAAAATTAAGAAATTAACACAAATTATAAATTAAGATATAAATGTAGAAAAAGAACAAAGAATAAACCTGTTTATAAAAGAGAAATGAGTACAAAAGTTTAATATTATGAATTGGGTTAAAACGTATATGAGAAGTTTTTATTAATTTTTTTGAAATTAAAGAAAAATAGCTTAAACAAAATGATAAAATAATAATGAAGAAAGAATGCATAAAAAATTAAGATATGTAGAGTTTCATTTGATATAGAATTTAAATCCTATTGGAATTAAGATTTCTAATCAATTTGTTTGTTGCTATCTCATAAATCCATAAAAAGTGGAATAAAAAAATGTCATATGAATAGAAAGAAAAAAGAAAACATTTTTTTATTGAAAAAATGAAACTTTTTTTTATAACCCAAAAAAAAAAAACTTTTATTATATATAGATACTTTTCTTTTGTTTGAGAAGAAAGAGAAAGTGTGTACTTGAAACTCAAATACTTATTACCTTATGTACATTTTTTTTAACTTTGTCCAAAAACATTTTTGGTAAATTAGTATGAACAAAAACTTCTATCTTTTGTTTTTCCAATAACGTTGTTGTTGTTTTTTTTTTTTTTTTTTTTTTTCTTATGACTATAATATAATTTATTTAATAATAAAAATATTAGATGAAGAATTTGGATTGTAATCAAATTAAGTCTTTTATCAACTTAGAAATTATAGGAGAAAAAGATAAGAACAAAAAAAAATTAATATCTATTTTTAAAAAATCTAAAAAAAAAAAATATTTGTAATTTGGTGAATCCACTTAGCACAATCACGGCTTCTAAGCCCAACTTTTATTATATAATATATGATATATATACATATACATATATATATATATATATATATATATATATATATAGTCAAAGCTTAGACAAAATCCAATTAATTGGATTCTCAATTTTGCATCACGTGTCCCATTTAATTTTTAATTTTGTGCCAAGTGAATTATTAAGTGTAAAAATCAAAGAGTCAAAATCCAATTAGATTCTAAATTGGATTTCAATTAGATTCCAATTTTTCGTCACGTATTCATTTAAGTTTTCAATTTTCATGGCATGTAAATTATTGGGTGCAAAAATTGAAAAGCCTAAAACCAATTAAATTTTAAATCATATATATATATATATATATATAATGAGAAACTATTACAAATTTTATAAACGTATAGTTTAAAAAAAAGTGTAAGCTAATACCATACAATTTGAATATCTTCTAAAAAAAAATACTAATTTGAACTGTGTAATTGTGATTATTTTTAATTGTATTTGTGCATATTTTTAAATGTATTTATGCATATGCACAGAGCTACACGCTAGTCTATATATATATATATATATATATATATATATATATATATATCAATAGGCAAAGCTAAGAGAAAATTCAGTTAAATTTCAAATTGGAATTTAATCAGAATCCAATTTTGTGGCATGTGTCTCATCTAATCTATGTTGTTAAATTTTTTTTGCCAAGTGAGTTAATGCAGTGTAAAAATTGGATTTTAATTAGAGTTTAATTTTGCACCACGTGTCCCGTCTAATTTAAGTTTTTTTTTTTTTTTTTATAATTTTTGTGCCAAATAAGTTAATTTAGTGTAAAAAAATAAGGAGTCCAATATCAATAAAACTTAAAAAACCTAATCATATATCTAACTTTATTCTATATAGTCCAATATAAATAAATCATAAAAAACCTAATTATGGTGTGGTTTGGATCCGACTTATGGCATCTGCGTTTCATCCTTGCGCGTTTTCTCTCTTTCTTTTTTTTTTTTCCTAGCCATAGTTGTTGACTTTTCTCCTATAAACAGTGCATTTGTGCACTGTTCACGAGTCCCACAAACTCTACTTTTTAGCAACTTTTTAATTAAAAATGGGTCCCACGGTACTATTCACACATTTAAAAATTATTTTGCTACAGTATTTTCAGTTTTCATTTTTCAGTAAAAATAATTTGTATCCAAACGGACCTTATATATCTAAGTCTATATATGAAATTAGAGGAAGAGAGAGTTTGAATGATTTTATACTTATGAGTCTTTTTGTTGTATATCTAAAAACAATTCAAATTTATAAGTCATTTATGTAATATACCATAACTATGTACCGTCCATTATTAACTGGGTAATATATATATATATATATATATATATATTGCTTTTTCAAAACAAAGTTTAGAGAAAACTCAATTAAAATCAAAATTGGATTTTACTTTTTTTTTTCTTTTTATACAAATTAAATTGTTTAGATTTTTTTCTGTTATTTTTTCTTTGAATTAATGAGCATTTTTTTTTTACTATTTCTATTCGGATATTTTGTATGTGAAGATATTGAATGTAACAAACTGTAATTGAACTGAACGATCCCATGCACCCATCCTTAGGAGATAATATTTGACCAATTTATTATTTCATTTTGTATTGTATTTAGTAGAATTTCACAGATAATAATTGTGAATTGATATTGTATAGGTAGTATTTAATAGTGATTTTCAAAATTATATACATAATAACAATATAATGAGAAACTTGGCAAAACCAATATAATGAAAATTGCAAATAAAAACTATTTTAGTACCTCAAATTGTCATGGTCAAACTATGTCATATATGTTTAATAACTCAAACTAATACTAATAGCACCACTACAATTTGTTATTCTCATGCATAAGTACGAGTTACATACTAGTTAATATAATAAGAGCCTTATGAACATATGTTTAAAGAAAAATAAATATTTAATTTTTTAAGTTGCAATTACTCTTTTTGAACAAGATGAACTATAAATAAATCTATATATAATAAGAATTGAATTTAAGGATCCTAAACGGCTTATAAACAAAAATAATCAATAAATTGATCCATGTGTTAGGATTTATTTTTGTTCATCAATTATCAATTGTGTCAATTTAATACTAAAAGTTTTGAAAATGATTATAATGTTATCCTATTGATCGATTTTTTGTCAAATGTTTTAACCATGCAGTTAACTTTAGTTCCTAAAAAAAGTGTAGTTAACTTTAACCCTTACTTAAAAAGGAAATAGCAATTTTAATATAATAATATATAGAAGTGGAAGTTCAATAAAGAATCCAATACTTCCCTTATTTTGCAAGAAAACATTTTATGAACTTTGGTACGATAGAAAATAGAAGTTAACAGATTACAATTTCAATGGTCAATGGAAAACAAGACCAATAAAGAGGAAAATATTTTTCACTTTTAACGAACAGAATAAATCTTCCAAAATGTTAAGTACTTAATAGCCCATCACAAATAAATCCTACATTTAGAATAATCTTTGAAGTTTTCAAAACAGCAACTTATTTTGCTAAAAATTGAAAACACTGTATCAAAATAAGTTTTAAATGTGTGAATAGTGTCGTAGGATCCATTTTTAATATTTTTTATGAATAAAATAATTGTGGGTCCCATGAACAGTGCGTGAACAGTAAGTAAACAATACATGAACAGTGCACTTTGTCTCATGAACAGTGAATCCATGTGCATGAATAGTGCGGTTAATGTTCATACGCGCTGGAAAAAAAAAATGTGAAACTCAAAACACAGACAAGCAATAAGCCCAATCCAAACGAGCACTAAGTGTGTGTTTGTATTGCACGTCTGCGTTTAGCGTTTTTGGCTTTTTTTTTTTTTTTCCCCAGCTGAGCACCTCTTGCACTGTTCACGAGACATGAACAGTGGAAATAGGCCAATAAACAGTACCTGCATGTGAACAGTAAATTTTTTTTATTGTTTTCAGTTTTCAATTTTCAGCAAAATAAACTGTATCCAAATGGACCCTAACATAATCCAAGGGGTAGGCTTAGTGGTTCCTATGGCCTCGTAATATCTATGAGATCTTGGGTTTAAAACCTCTTGCTTTGTCAAAAAAAAAAAAAAAAAAAAAAACAGCAACTAACATAATGTTGCTTAATATATAAATATTTATATATATATATATATATATATATATAATCTAATATAGCTTTTATCCACCAAGGCTGTAATAACCTGGTGTGTGTGGAACAGGGGGACTACATACACTTGAGGGAATAGTCAGATACTCGAAATGTTTTGTCATAAAAAAAAAAAGAAAAAAAAAGAAAAAAAAAAAGGAAGAAGCAACTAACATAGTGTTGCTTAATGATGACGCACAAAAATCGTCAATGAGTTGATCATCCACGTGCGCACCAATGAAAGTACCTAAAGAATAAGAAAACAAAGAACTGACAGAGAGCACCGGTGGGGTGCCGACCAATGACCTTCCAAAGGTTAAGTCAGTGATAAAAAAACCTTTGAGACAGGGACGGAGCCAGGGTACAAATCTAAGGGGGGCAAAGCTTAATGTAAAGCTCATAAAATTTCATCACATTCATTGGCATCGTAATCTTATATTTGTAGATGCAATTTGAGATTTGTAATAAACTAATACTAATTTTGGTGATTTTTCAAATTTTAATTTTAAGATTTTTATAAATTATGACATCAACATTAGAGGTTAGCAACAATAAATCATCAATATTAGTTTATGAATAATGCTAGGGATTCATCCAACTACACACTTGAATCCACAACATGCCTCACAAAAATTAGGTTAGTCCTAAACAAAAAGCCAAATAAACATATCTTACATACCACAACAAACTTTTTTTAGAGATAGTTTTCAACCTATGATGTTTAATAAATTTTACCAGCACTTGAGCTACAAAAAAATAAAATTACAACAATATTAATATTAATTCATTGCACAACATGAAATTTACCATGTTTCTACTAAATAGGACTGCTAAAGTCAAACAAAGTACATACCATCCATTTTAATTTTTCTCTTTTCCCATTAGCCCGCCTGCCCATTAACTTCTCTAACGATAGCCACACATTTGATTTCTAAAACATTAAAACAAAAATCCAACTTTATTTTATATTTTTAATCTTTCATGTTCACCTATTCCATTTTTCTCATTGTACCCGTGAGTTTATGACCAACATATTATTTAAAATTTTTATTATAACATAATCTTCTCTCTCTCTCTCTCTCTCTCTCTCTCTCTATTTCTCTTTCTTGAAATCTCAATGAATCTTATCTCTATCCTTTGCTGACATTTTCTATTGACACGTATCTCTTCTCTATAAAAATCTGAGTTTTTCTCCCTCTCCCTCACTCTCTATTCTTGCTAATGTTACGGCTTGAACTATGAAGCATAAGATGAAGACATACTTAAACCTAGAATTAGCGAGAGTGTCAACAACAAGGTCTATTCAGATCCACCATTGATTCTTGTTTCAAACCTTGATCAGATAATATCAGATTATTTAAACGAGATCTCACTCAGTTCTCTCATATATATATATATATATATATATGAAAGTGGAATTTTTAAAAAAGTTGGGGGGGGGGGGGAATTGACCCCCCAAGTTCGAACGTAGCTCCATCCCTGCTTTGAGACCTCAATAGTGTGAGAGTTAGGGATTTTCTGCATACCTTGGAGAATATCAGACTTGGTACTTATATAGTGGTGTAGGGTTGGCCAGGATCCCTTGAATATAAGAGCTTTCCTTATGGACAAGATTTGGAATTAAGGCCCCAAGATTTTAGGGCTTCTCTTTCCATACCGAGAAGATACGAACACGTAGTAGGGTCCTTGGATGTGGTGTGCAAGTTATTTCCATATATGGATGCATGAGTGAACAACATGCAAATTTTTGTGGGACCCAGTGTATTGACCATAGATATGCAAATCATCCGTCAGTATGCTTTTCCACACGTCAGGACCAAATAGAGTCATTGTTGGGCTCTAAGAGTTGAACATGCACGCTACCTGACAGTTCTAAGGTGTTGACGGATCAGAAGGAGGCCAACAGATCCTGGTGGGTGTAATGCATTTATGTTGTCGGCTCAAAAAGGGGGTGCATTAGATGTATGCCTGACGGATCATTGAGTCCCATGGAGATCAAGTAGGATACCTTTCCTATTGGATTGTAGGTAGGACACCCTCAATCGGATGAATCAAATAGTTTAAGAAGGCCTTTTATTCATGCCAAAAATACCCCTATCTGTTAGAAACTAAAAGAATATGGACAGACACCCAATGTGAGCATGTCCCTCTATTTGCCTCAGAATGATTGTAACATCTAGGAGTTATGGAGTAATGGTATTGGACCGTTACACAACCCCACTAAGTCCACTATCCCACTCAATATTAATGGAGTGGTGTGTGTATAAACACCAAGAATGGTACCCATTGAACAGTGAACGAATTCTGCATTTCTCATAGTGTTTACAGAGTGTTGTGAGGCTCTTAGATTGTGGGTTATGTTTGCATCACCGTCGAGGAAACGTTTTTGGTTCGTGGGTTACACAAATTGGAATTCAAAACATGTTTGGATAGCTGGTCTATGTAGAGGCTGGCTCTAGACAGCGTAGAACAATCTCAAAACTCCTGTGTGATCATCGGTTTAGGCTAAGAGAGGTATGCCGAAAAACCAATTACTTATATTCCGCTGCAAGTTTCTATTTCTTACATTGGTATTAGAGCGTTTATAGGTTTTTCTCGATGTCATAGGCATATATGATTAGTTCTTAATGCGTTTTATGCTTCTAAGATATGTTATGAATTTCTATGCACCTCACATGGCCTTCAATGGCAAGTTTTGATTCTGAGTATTTCATGCCTTGAAATTAATATATGTTTTTTATATTACATGTATTAATATCTTCCTTAAGTTTTGTAGCAAATCTTTAAGTGTGCCATGAGATATAGTTTAACAAAACTTAGAACATCGAAACTTTAAGGACAAAATTGCTCTTATATGATTTCTATTTACAAAATATGATTTCATATTATAAATCTATATGTTATAAGCTTTAAATTGGTGTATGGTATGTTAAAAATGGACTTGAAATGAGGAAGATATAAAATTTTGAAGTTCATGTCTGAAACATGTTTTTTTTTTGGTTGAAAGTAATTGAAAGGAGTGGATGAAGGTTGAAGACAACATGCACATCATGTGTTTCACTTGCCAAAAGGGCTAAAAAAAAAAAGGGTCCCACAAATAGTTTTTTTTTTCCTCGATATCATTTGTGCTCAATTACTTTTAGCATGTACACAGTGGGCTCTTGTGCCACATTTAGGATCTTTGTTTCCTATGAGATTCTTTTGTTTTATGCATATTGAGCCTATTGCATTTGTTTCACCATTATTTAAAAAGGCGTAACTGCGTAAGTACACGACCAACACTATATAATGGTTAGTGATATATTTGCAATAATTTATTTGAATTAAAAATGTATTTAATCCATCCAATTATTTCATTGAAACGTATACTATACAAGCCTAGCATTTATTTCTCATGAAACATAAAAGGTATATACTTCAATGATATGGAATTGATTTAATTTTGTAAATTATTTAATTCCATTATTATTTCTTAGTGAAACATGGTATATTTACACAACGTTAAATATTATATTTAACGTGACAAAGAAATAATTATTTCTTAGTGAAATAATGAGACGCCTATATAAATTGTTTTCATGAGTTTAAATTGTGATAGCATGTTTGGCTTAATAGTTAAATGATGAAATTGGTGAATTGTTTTTAACTCGTATATTTTGTAAATATGAAATATAGAATAGTGGGAGTATGGTTGAGTTGTGTTATCTTCCATACATAATTTCGCACGAATAGATTAAAATTAAGCTTAGTAATAAACACTAGTGGCGCAAAAGATGATTAAGAAGCTTAGCGAATTTTCGATCTTGCGACGTATGTTGATTATCTAAGTTTATATTAGATCGAACATCAAAATTTTTGAAATGTGTGTGCAATGTCCCATTTGTGAAATTTTGTAGTGAAATGGCTTCCAAAGGTATAGTTGCTGATCTCAATAAAGGAGAGAAACTGGATGGTGAAAATTACAATATTTGGCACTGCAAAATCCAGTATGTGTTGAATGAGCAATAAGTCCTAGAGACTCTAACTCATTCGTTGAGTAAACCCTATGAGGGAAGCACTGAGCAACACCAACGTGATCTTGCTGCCTATGAAAGTTGGCGCAAAAAGGATTTGTGTGCGCGTTTTACAATGTTAAGCAGCATGCACAATGACTTGATTGGTGAATTTGAGCAGTATACAACTGCACAAGACATGTGGAAAACTCTAAAGCTAAGATATGGAGGGACATCAACGACTAGATTGCGTGGCTTAACAATGAAATTTGATTCATATAAGATGCGCTCTGAACATATGATGAAGTAGCATCTTAGGGCGATGTCATCCATGATTCGAGAGCTCAAATCAGTTGGAAACAATCTTACTGACGAACAACAAGTCCAGGTAGTGATTCATTCACTACCAAGTTCATGAGAGACGATATGTCAAAATTTGACACATAATGAGAACATCAAAACATTTGATGATGTGGCTCGTCACTTGGAACCTGAAGCTGAGCGCCTTGAAGCAACCAAGTTGATTAGTTTTGTGCACATGGTTGAGACTAGGTCGCGTAAGGCATCTAGGCCTAAACGCAAGCAACTTGATTACACTCCTGGACAAGAAAGACCTAAAGGGCCACCACCTAAGAAGGCTAAGTTTGTCGAGCCCAATACTAGAGGAAAGCGCACAAAGAAGGACAAGTCTAAGTTGACTTGTTATAATTGTGAAAAGAAATGACATTTTGCTCATGATTGCATTGAGCCAAAAAAGGTAACAACTAATCCTACATCTCACCATGTTTTTGTAACTAGTCATGTCCTTGTTGCTAATTTTGCTCCTATGTGGATTGTAGACTCAGCAGCAACAAAACATGTAGTGAGAGATAGAGTGGGATTTATGGAGTACTGTCGGATTCCTGTTGGCAGTAGAGACATCAAGGTGGGAAACGAAGCTAGCGTGGAAGTACTTGGAATTAGTACCTATAAGCTAGAATTGCGAGGTGGTCGCATTTTGTTACTCCATGACGTATTGTATGCTCCAGAGATCCAGAGAAACTTACTTTCCGTAGTTATTTTGTTAAGACTTGGTTTCCAGTTTATTTTTTAGAATAATTATGTTTTATTGCATTTTGGAACAGTTTATTATGGCCGTGGTTTTATTTCAAATGATTTTTTAATTTTGGATGAATATTATAACAATGATAGTTCAGTTTTTTTGACTTCATCTGATAATACTTCTAATAATTCAAATATATGATGCTAGGCTTGGCTATATAAGGCAAGAGAGGATGACTAGGTTAGCTAGAGAAGGTCTTATGGGCAATCTCGCTAAGGTCACTTTGTCCACATGTGAACATTGTCTTGTGGGAAAGTAAAAAAGAAAACCGTTTGGAAAAGCCACAAGGGCATCTTTTCCATTGCAATTAATCCACTTTGATATATGTGATCCAATGAATGTGAGGTCAAGGCATAGAGGTTTCTACTTCATCACAATTATAGATGACTATACACGTTACGGTCATGTCTATTTGATTTCTCATAAGTCTGAGGCTTTAGATTGCTTTAGATGATACATAAGATTGGTTGAGAATCAATTAGACAAGAGCATTAAGGCTCTCAGAACTGATTGTGGGCGCGAGTCTCTATCTAAGCAATTTAAGGAGCTTTATGATGAAAAGGGAATTGCAAGGCAGTTAACGATGCCTTATACACTGCAACAAAATGGTGTGGCAGAAATGAGAAATCGAACACTACTAGAGATGGTTAGATCAATGATGGCGCAAGCAAATTTACCAATTTCGTATTGGGGGGATGCACTTTTGACTGCAGTCTATATACTTAACTAAGTGCCCTCAAAATCAGTATCTTCCACACCTTATGAACTATGGACCAGCAAGAAACTTGACTTGAATAACTTGCGGCCATGGGGTTCAATAGGTTATGCTCACAATACTTCTCATAGATATGAGAAGTTGGGGCCTAGAGGAAAGAAGTATATCTTTATAAGATATTTTGAGCATTCCAAAGGCTATGTGTTGATAGGTGAACAACCTGATGGAAGTGTGACTGAATTGGAGTCACGTGATGTTGATTTCATTGAAAGTGAATTCCCTAACATATGTGAGGTTGAAAAGAACTTGACTCTATATAAAATGATGGATCAAGAGGTAGGCACCCCAAGTAGACTAGTAAAGGACAAGGAAGAAATTCCTGAAACTCCTAGAGACAATGGAAATGACTCATAACCTAGTGGGAGCACACCACTAGAAGTTAATCCATAAGAACCTTAGCCACGTAGAAGTAACCGTGGTAATGTTCCTCGTCGTCGTTTTGAGATTGAGGGGGAAGTTTTCATGATTGCTTCACAAGATGATGATAAGCCAAAAACTGTGCAAGAGGCTCTCTCATCTTCTGTTAGTGACGAGTGGATGAAAGCAATGAATGATGAAATGGAGTTTATGAGGACTAATCAGGTCTGGGATCTGGTAGACCTACCATCAGGGCGTAAAGCAATTGGGAACAAATGAGTTCTTAAAATCAAACGCAAGGCAGATGGGTCAATGATGATGAGCCAAAAACTGTGCAAGAGGCTCTCTCAACTTATGTTAGTGACGAGTGGATGAAAGCAATGAATGATGAAATGGAGTTTATGAGGACTAATCAGGTCTGGGATCTGGTAGACCTACCATCAGGGCGTAAAGCAATTGGGAACAAATGAGTTCTTAAAATCAAACGCAAGGCAGATGGGTCAATAGAAAGGTATAAAGCTCAATTAGTGGCAAAAGGATACACTCAAAAGGAGGGTGTTGACTACGAGGAAACCTTTTCTCTTGTTGTGAGGTTTGCCTCTGTTCGACTCATTCTGGCCATTGTTGCAAACTTGAATTCGGAATTATACCAATGGACGTTAAGACAGTTTTTCTTAATGGAGAATTAGATGAAGAAATCTATATGGATCAACCTATTGGCTTTGTGACCAAAGGTCAAGAGCACAAAGTGTGCAAACTTAAGCGATCCATATATGGTTTAAAGCAGTCATCTAGACAGTGGTATCTGAGATTTCGTCGAGCCGTTCTATCGAATGGGTTTACGATGATTGAAGAAGATCATTGTGTCTACGTAAAACGATCCAAGGGAAGTTTCATTATTTTGTCATTGTATGTCGATGACATATTACTGGCCGGTAATTACATGGAGATGATTATCGCCACAAAAGGGTGGTTGTCCTCTAACTTTGAGATGAAGGACATGGGTGAGCCAGATTATATTCTGGGGGTTAAAATCCTTAGGAATCGCTCAAAGAAACTTTTAGGTTTATCACAACAAACCTACGTTAAGAAAGTTCTCGAGCGTTTCCGAATGCATAATTGCAAACCCATAGATACTCCAGTTGCCAAAAATGAGAGCTTAAGCCTGAATATGTGTCCTAAGACTAAAGATGAAAAAGAAAAGATGGCTCGTGTTCCTTATGCTAATGCAGTTGGAAGTTAATGTATGCAATGACATATATGTTACATTAGTCAGCCAGTCTAATCCAGGACTTGCTCATTAGAAAGCTGTCAAGAGGATATTAAAGTATCTTAAAGGGACAGCGGGCTACATCCTTTGTTATCAGGGTTCAGATTTGTGTATGATTGGTTATAGTGATGTTGATTGGGGTAGTGACCTAGATGAATGCAAATCTACATTTGGATCTGCTTTCTTGCTAAATAATGGCGCCATCACTTGGAGTAGCAAGAAACAACCCTGTATAGCATTATCAACTATGGAAGCAGAGTATGTAGCATGTTCAACAGCTGTTTTGAAAGCAGTTTGGTTGAGGAGGTTCTTTCAGAATCTTGAGGTTGTCAAGGATGCCTCGGATCCCGTTATGGTACATTGTGATAGCATGGTAGCACTTGCCTACGCTAAAGACTCTAAGTATTATGGTAGAACCAAACACATTGATATACGATATCACTACATTTGAGACATGGTTGTTCACAATGGAGTGGTTCTAAAACATATTTCTACAAGCCTCATGATTGCTGATCCATTAACAAAGCCTATATGAAGGGATGTCTTTCAGGCTCATGTTAGGAGTTTAAGGATACGTAGAATATGATGATATGTTGATTTTAGTTACCATTTATTGTACTTTTTGGGATATTTTGTTTTAAATACATATGATGTTATTCAGTTAATAATATGTATGTTTACACACACATATACCATATGATGAGTTCTGTGGTATGAAAGGTATGTCAACAGGCTTAGGTCGGCTCACTCACATGAGTGCTCACCTCTGGTGCTTGAGTAGTGAGCAGAGATGAGACATTATGTCATTCAATGCTTATGTAGCATATATAGATGGTTGACACAAATAGATGTCGCCTTAGTTGGGACTAAGATGAGGTCTATAATATATTTATCTTAATTAGACCGTACATGGATAGCCCATGATCCATGTAGCCTGTGGTTAGCTAGATGCAAGACCTTGTTTGATGCCTGAGGTGGCAAGCGTATAAAGGACTCGAGTTAGGCGCTTGAGTAGCGACTAGACTAAGATTTGTATGGTGTATTGAGTTAAGACATACGCTCTTACTTAAGAGAATTCCACCGTAGCATGTATTTCATACTACATGTGCTTGCTCGACCAAAAGTGGAGGTGAGAGAATAAATCCCTACTTCTTCATTGTGTGAGTCTCATGGATCTTTCATTAAGATCCTACTTATGCCCTTGTTACTTTTGATTATGTCACGAAGCTGAGGTTTTAATGTCTACTACTTTGGCATGTTACCTATGGCCATGTTGGATTCGGTCTAAAGAGACATTGCTGGGAAAACGATTGGACCAAAGTTAAAGGACATAAGTGCAAAAGGAAGACTATTTTTGTAACATATCCTTATATTTGTGCTCACTGTTGACAGGTTATAGCGCTTATGGTAGCGAAATAATCGTGAGTACATTTAGATAGTTATGATGGATCAAGCATAAGTTTCAGTATTAAACTCAAGAGGGGTTAGAGATGCTTGATTCGATGTGTTAATCTATGTCTAGGGCATAATAAGACACTTTTGGGATGTTGCTATGCTGGTCTTGGTATAAGATTTAGTATAGTACTCCCAAATATGTTTTTCAAGTGTGCTCGGCGGTCGCACAACCTATTTCCCAGTATGAACGCACTGAGAAACACATTGAGAGATGGATAATAGGGCCATGCCCACAGTGGATGAGTGGGAGATGTTAGAAACTGAAAGAATATGGACAGACACCCAATGTGAGCATGTCCCTCTATTTGCCTCAGAATGATTAAAACATCTAGGAGTTATGGAGTAATGGTATTGGACCATTACACTACCCCATTAAGTCCACTGTCCCACTCAATATTAATGGAGTGGTATGTGTATAAACACCAAGAATGGTACCCATTGATCAGTGAACAAATTCTACATTTCTCATAGTGTTTACAAAGTGTTGTGAGATTCTTAGGTTATGGGTTATGTTTGCATCATTTTAGTAGTGTGCAACACCATCGGAGAAACGTTTTTGGTTCGTGGGTTACACAAACTGGAATTCAAAATGTGTTTGGATAGCTGGTCTGTGTGGGGGTTGGCTCTAGACAGCATAGAACAATCTCAAAACTCCTGTATAATCATCGGTTTAGGCCAAGAGAGGTATGCTAAAAAACCGATTACTTATATTCTGCTGCAAGTTTCTATTTCTTATATTATCACTTAATAATATTTTATATATTATCTAATATAGCTTTAATCCACCAAGGCCACACAAGAAATCTTATGAGTCTTCTCCAAAAAATTGTTATTTGTAGAACTCAATAAACTTAGTTATATCCTAAGGACAAATTTGTAATAACTCTTTAGCAATTATTGTGTAAGAATAAATATTGTTTAAGGACAACATTCAATCGTGCCTCGAGGTCAATCAAATTTTTTATTTATCTATTGGATCATTTTGTTCTTTCTTTGTATACTCCTTTAATTTCCAACAAGCTTTTCGGATTGCAGTGAGTCTAGTTTTCTTGTTATCTTGGAATGCTGAATTAAAGTCTCTTATAATAATCTGAATTCCTTCCCTCATTTTTCCTACCAAAGCAATGCCTCTCTTTCCTTTGACCATCCTCCTAGAAACTTTGGTTTGGAACATCAATTGCCAATATTTTATATAAGGCCTAGCTATTGTGTTATTTCCATTACCACCATTTGTTGATTGGTTTTGACCTGCAGAAAGTTCAAGAAAAGCAGTAGTGTACATATGTGTTAAGGAAGTGGAGGTTAGCAAAATCTCATTTATATTTGGTGATCTCCCTTCAAAGATGATTGCAATTCTGTGAATCCAAATACACCATAGGGTGACAAAGAAGTTGGGTATACTATCTTTGAGCCTTTGTTCTTTCCACTTGGGCGCCTATTACTTGCAAGAAAACATAAGGAAATGATTCAATTTTGTAGAAAATTTTTTTCCAAAAAAATAGTTATTTTCAAGAAACATTTACGATCAAACAAATAGAGTATAAACTAGATTCTAGTTGAGTTATAATGTTGTGTCAAATATCATTTCAATTAGATATCTCCCACTTTTTTTTTTATCGAAGATTTCACCATCTTAATTTGATGATATGTGTACAAAAGTGTATTTCAATTTAACTCTAATTAGTGCCATATATGACAATTTTAGTGTCAAATGAATCAATTAACACACACACACACACACACACACACACTTCCATTTTGTAGAGGGAGATCAATGAACTGTTGCACCATGAAGAAGTGTTTTGGCAGCAACGAGCTCGGTCTATTTGACTTCCAGCGGGTGATAAAAACACAAAGTATTTCCACCAACGAGCAAGCCAACGTCGTCGGAAGAACACTATCAATGGCTTGTATGATACTAATGGCATGTGGTGTACTGAAACAAAGGGTATTGCTACTATAGCAGAGGATTATTATAGAAATTTGTTTACTGCCTCCAACAACCTAAACATGGATGGGGTTCTGGCTTTTGTGGAGAGAGTGGTCACTGAGGATATGGCCAAAAGCTTGGTTCGTACATATACGAAGGATGAAGTTAGAATGGCTCTTTTCCAAATGCACCCATCAAAAGCACGAGGCCCGGATGGTATGTCTCCTTTCTTTTTCCAAAATTTTTGGCATATTGTGGGACATGATGTCACTCAATAGTATTGTCTGTGTTACACTCAAGGATGTATTTGCATAAAATGAACTTCACACATATTGTGTTAATTCCCAAAAAGAATAATCCACAATATATCACGGAGTATCATCCCATTAGCTTGGGTAATGTTGTATCTAGGATTATCTCTAAGGTTCTTGTGAATCATATGAAATCCATATTACCAAATGTTATCTCTAACTCCCAAAGTGCGTTTGTGCCAGATAGGCTTATCACAGACAATACTACTGTGGCTTTTGAAATGTTACACAAGATACGGAATAGAAGACAAGGGAAGGTTGGACACATGGCAGCCAAGTTCGATATTAGCAAGGCTTATGACAAAGTGGAATGGGAATTCCTTGAAAGAATCATGTTGAGGTTGGGCTTCTCGGTGCCTTAGGTGAATCTAACAATGACAACAGTGCGCACAACCTCATACTATATCCTTATTAGTGGCGAGCCCTGTGGCTATGTAACCCCCTTAAGGGGTATCAAACAAGGTGATCCGTTGTCTCCATATCTCTTCCTTCTTTGTGCCAAAGGTCTCTCTTCTTTGCTGCAAAAAGCCACCAAATCTCACTAGTTGAAAAGGCTCTTATCTTGCCAAGGTAGTGTTCGAATTTCACACTACTTTTTGCCGATGATAGCCTACTCATCTGTGAAGCTAAACTTGATGAATGTCGCCAGTTACTGGACTTGCTCACACAGTATGAAGAAGCTTCAAGGCGAGCTATTAATCGAAAAAAGACTACCTTGTTCTTTTGTCAAAACACTAGTCGTGGGGTTTAAGAAGATATTACTGGCAAATTTTGGGGCACAAATTTTGACAAACTGTGAGAGATATCTCGGTTTGCCTATGGTGGGGGGTAAGCCAAAGGTGAACACGTTTAAGGAGCTCTGGGAAAGGATTATTAAAATGGTGATGGGGTGGAAAGCAAAGTACATTTCTAAGGCTGGTAGAAAGGTTCTTATCAAGACAGTGGCCCAAGCTATCCCCATTTACTCCATGAGCATTTTCAAAATACCTAAGGCGACATATGATGGTTTAAACTCAGCTTTGGCTAAGTATTGACTCCCTTGGTCTAGGTTTGATTTTTTATAGTTCATAATGGGTCCAATTTTACTAGGTTTAGTTTGTAGTAAGGTTGGTTAATTGCCTTTGCTAATAGTGTTCCAAGACTCCCATGTTGTTCATCAAATAATGTCAATTTCTTGATATGTTTTTCAACTAACCCACTTTTTTTTTTCCAATGATGGTCCTATTTTTCAACTTTTAACTATAACTTCAACTATTTTTATCTGTTTGAATAAACTATGATTTATTTGAACATAAAATGATTTAAAAATTCATAAAATGATTTTTTTTTTAATTATCTATACTACTATTTAAGGGGTTTCGCCTATTTGAGTTCCTCATTTTTGTAGTTCTAAAATACTCCATTCCTATTCACTTACAAGTTTTCAACTAACGAGTATAAATCTAGAAAATAAAGCCCCTATACATTAACAGCTCACTAACCCACGTACGTTTTGTCAGTTTGCAACTCAATAACATTTATCTCTCATTCTTCTTCAAATTGAACATATTCAATTTTAGCTCTACATCCTTTTATTTTTTCTTCTTCTACTACTTTCAGATTTGGGTTCTAAATAATTTAAGTCTCCACTTTTTAACGTCTAAGTCTCCACCTTTTCTATCCTAATCAAAGCTAAACAGACACTGTCTGTCAACCACTTATTGCAAACAATTCAAGAAAATAATTTACATGAAAGGCTCCAATAACTTTTCAGGTTGTATCTTTTTCTGCATCTCTAAAACAAATTGCAAGTTCCTCTCTCTTTTCTTTTCTTCGACATGACAACATTGACTCTTTTCTCTCTCTCTCTCTCTCTCTCAAGTAATAAAGCTATGAGAAATCAAGATTGACATAATTCTTTGGTTTGTTTGTAGATTTGCCACATCTAGCATCCAATAACACAATCTAATGCAACCAAAATGATTTCGCAATTGGACTCTGTTGAGTTAGGTTAAATTGGATTTTTTTTAGTAAAAAAAATATATAAACTTTTCATTTAAACACAAATTCTGCAGTAACGTGTTTCCAAAAAGTTTGCTCTCTTCCACCTTTTTTTTTTTTTTTTTTTTTTTTCCTGCACTGACGTGTTTCCAAATCTTTAAAAAAAAAAAAAAAATTCATTATTTATTTTTTAAATGATTAACATTTGATCAAATACAAACTCTTTTTTCTGCACCAACGTTTCTCCAAACTTTTCCTTATTTTTTTTTAATAATGAATTCATTCTTTATTTTTTAGATGATTAACATTGGATTTTTACAAACTTTTCATTTAAACACAAACTCCACACCAACACGTTTCAAAATTTTGCTCTTTTTCTTTTTATTTTCGGATATTTTTTATTTATAAAAAAGTACAAACTTTTCATTCAAATACTAACTCTTTTTTCTATGGATAGGAATTCAAATACAAACTCTGCATGTATTTCCAAAAGTTTGTTTAAAAAAAAAATGATAACCTTATATTTAACTTACTTTTTTTTTTTTAGGTTGATGTATCCACAATTTTGTTGAATTGCATAGAGAACATACAATCCAACGGTTAGATTTCCAAAATATGTAGAATGTTAATTTTGTTAGTGAGAGTTGTAACCTTAAATTACAATTAAGTTTGTAACCAAACTTTATCATTTAAAAAAAATGATAAACTTATATTTAACTTACTCTTCTCTCTCTCTCTCTCTCTCTCTTTTAGGTTGATGTATCCACAATTTTGTTGAATTGCATGAGGACACATTGGAATATTGGATAAGTTCGGGTGAGAGACTTTATAAAAATTATGGTATGATTCAAGCCTCACATGAAGTGGTTGTTAACTAAAACGTTGTTAAAGTTCTGTTATGCTTATATTTATCTTTTGTATAATTCTACGTGGGATTCAATTTACAGTTTTTTGATAACCGATGTACATACCATTAATTACAAATTCTACAATTTAGCTTTATTTTTCTCAATCTCATCTTTTACGTATAAAGCTGATTGTGATCTCTTATCCTTTATTGGTTTCACTTTATAATTAACCGTAACAACCATTTTGGGTTTCACCTAACACTAACACCCACATCTATTTTTATTTCTTTATTTTATAAAGGCTGTTCAATGATAATTACTAATTTACTACGCCATAAAAAATGCTACATACAATTTCTTAGTTTTAAAGGTAGTTGGCTAGTTGCTAAATTTTAGGATTAAAAATAACTTAATAACTTCCATAAAAAAAAATAAAGATAATTATTTTTTAAAAGCAGTTCAAAGATAATTACTAATTTACTATCCCATAAAAAATGTTACATATAGTTTCTTGGTTTTAAAGGTATTTGCTAGATTTGTGAACAATTTGTTAGTATATCATTTGTTATTGCTTCTCTTAAGATATAATTGTGTTGCTCTAGCTCTTGTTAGTGTTGCAAAAGAGAACGAGGAGGTCATTGTTTGGCCCTCTTTTTTCTATCTCATTGTATAACATGATATTGAATGAATAAAGTTTACTACCGTTTCCTCTAAAAAAAAGGCAATTACTAAGTCTTGAATTTAAGTTCTTTTTAATTTTTGTTATGAACGTGTAACAAGTGGCTAAATTGTAGGATTAAAAATAACTTGATAACTCTCATAAATAAAAATAAAAATAATACTATCCTTTAATAGAGGCTCTTCTATTTTTTTTCCCTTTCTAAAATGCAACAACCCCAAATTATGAAGAATGATTTTTAAGTATATAAATCTTATCACACTTTTAGGTATTTTTGTGTTGAAAAATGCAACAACCCCAAATTATGAAGAATGAAAATTATTGACTTAAAAAATTAAAAAAATAGAAGAGCTTCTTGAAAGGTTGATATTGTAAAGATTTTCTTGAAAAAGAAAAAGAAAAGAATGGATATAATAGCATGTTAATTTCTTGAAGTCAAACGCAATTACAATTTTGTTTCTTAAAGAATTATTAGTTTTATAATCCTAATATTTTTAAAAGAATAAAAATAAACACAACTTTCATTCTCAACACTAAAATTGTTTTCATATAAAAAGAAAAAGAAAAAAGAAAACTAGACTTTTTCAAATCAAATAAAAGGAAAGAAAAGAAAAAGAAAAATCTGGGTCAGGAGTCCAACCTAAGTCCGACCCACTAGTAATCAACTACCGAACTCTTGAAGTTTCTGAGGTTTCCTTCATCCACTCAAATGAAGAGCATAGGCGCTGTCTGTCTGTCTGTCTGTTAGTTTTGTGTTTCCCTTATCTCTCTCTCTCTCTCTCTCTCTCTCTCTCTCTCTGAGCTATTCAGCAATGGCTACTGTACTCAAAACTCCAAGCATAATCCATGCACCCTTCACGCCACGCACTTGTTCCATATCCTCAAAATCCCCAAAACCCTTTTGCGTGTCTTTCAGACACAGTACCCCCAGACCTTCGCCTTTAACTTCTCTCCGGTTCTCCCACCTACCCTCCTCCCTACGCTTCGTCAAGTTCGTTCCTTTTTCTTCCTCCGGTGAAACTGACACCACTGAGACCCAGACCCAGACCCAAGAAGAGGTTCAAGAACCTCAGCAGCAACAGCAACAAGTCCAGGTATTCCATTTCCACTGTTGTTAATTCATTCATTGTGGTTTGCTGAGTAAGTGTTAGAAGACTGAAAAGAAAGTAAAATTTTTGTATTGTTAATTCATTCATTGTGGTTTGCTGAGTAAGTGTTAGAAGATTTAAAAGAAAAGAAATTTTTTGTATTAGTAGAAATTGGGTTAGGTGTGTGTTAACTTGATTGCATTGTTTGTATTTGGTGGCCAGAAATTGTGTGGTATCATCTATCGTTTGATTGATTAGATTAGGCTGTTGCCGTCGAATGTGAAGTTGAGGCTAATAGAATTTTCTATTGATAGTATTTTCCTTACTATGTCTCTAGAGAATGGAAATCAATAGTGTAGATTTGAATACATAGGCTTTAGACATAAGTTGGGTGTGACACAACTATCTACTAGGTTCTTGCAATATGCAGTTCGGAATGTGGTAATGCTGGTTACAATGGACTTGTCCTAAATTTTGCAAAACCATATGGGGTGTTATCAGCATGGAGTTTCTAACTCTTAAAATCTTCATATTCCCATTTCATCTGATTGAAAGGGACACATATGAAGCTCTCGCTCTCTCACTCTCTCTCTCTCTGCATTTTTGTTTTGCATGTGTATTTTGTCAGTTGAAAATTGGATATATCACTCAAGGAACTTCAAACAAAGTGCTGTCAAATGCTGGAGAACTTTCTATTTTTATTTTATTTTTTTCCTTTTCCTTTTCCATACTTGAAAAAAGGGGAAGGGGTTGACCAGTTTGTGGAAGACCCTGCTTGGGCATAACCATAGCAGCACTTATCCACTGAGATGTTTGAGGGACCTAGATGGGGGGATAGGGAATTGCAGGCACTGCCTCAGGTGGGTTTAGCCATAAATGAACCTCATCTCCATTGGGTTCTCAGTTTCATTGGTTAGTGGGTTCAGTCATTCCTCCCACTTGTAATATTTTGGAGTATTGAAATATTAGAGGTGGGGGGTATGGCATGCTTGATGCTTCCCTTCATTCAAAAAGTCAACCTGATGTTAAATTCTTCTCATAGTTTTTTAATTCTCTTTGGAAGAAAGGTTAGGGCTCAAAATTGACTACCGTTTGATAAGATGGGGATAAACAAGGCAACAATACTGATTTTTGAAGCAAAACATTTGCAAGAAAATTATGGATAGAGGTTGTGTTTAAGAATTAAAGGGTGGTTTGATAAGTTATTTGATGCCTATTTAGTAGAGAAAGGACATGGTGTTTTGGGTGACGCAGATTGGAAGCTTGAATGGGTTTTGATAGTAATCTTGATGTCGGATCTTTAAGAATTTGGTCATATTCAAGGGGTTCATGGTTAATGATTATTATAGAATCATAGTTGGCGATACTATCTATGGTTTCCCTTGGAAAAGTATTTGGAAGCAGAAGATTCCCTCTAGAGTAGCTTTCTTTGTTTGGACTGCTGCCTTAGGGAAATGCTTGACGATTGGTAATTTACGAAAAAGGAAGGTGTGGATTTTGGATTGGTGCTACATGTGCAAGAGAAATGGTGAATCGGTTGACCATCTCTTCCTTCATTGTCCTATTGCTATGGATCTATGGTCTATGGTCTATGGTTTTGGGTTTATTTGGAGTAACTTGGGGGTTATGCTGCATACTGTTTTGGGGCTGTTAGGGTGTTGGCAAGGCAGCTTTGGTCGTCATCGAAATGGTTATATTTGGTCCATCATTCCTCATTGCCTAATGTGGTGTCTTTGGAAGGAGAGAAATAGTAGATGTTCTGAAGATATTGAGCGATCTATTCTGGACCTCGAGCTATTCTTTTTTAGAACTTTAGTGGATTAGTTGTTTGCTTTGCAAAAACAATCATTCCCTTCTTTTATTGATTTCCTAGACTCTTGCAATTTTTGTATTTGATTTCTTGACCCCTTGTACACTCCCTGTGTACTAGAGTGTTCCTTTTTGATATCAATAAAACTTATTACTTATAAAAAAAAAAAAAGATTGATTCTTGAATGTGTTGATGGTTTTTTGGTCATTGGTGTTAAAATAGGCAATAGAACAAGAAATAAGATAGATAAAACATTAGGCAATCACACCTAGATTTTCCTAAGTAATCAAACTTAGTTAGAAGGCAATCACAATCTCAAAGCTTAAAATAAGAAAGCCTTTATATAGGCTGTTGTTATATCCTTTCCTAGAAGGACTAGGACTGTAAATAACCTATTGCTAGGATTACTAATTGTTAGGGTTTTGGACCCTAGTTATCACCAAATTAATCAACTTTTAACCAAATAATTAATTAATTAATTATGTTCTTGATTAAAATGATTAAAACATCAAACAAGCATAGATCACATGAACACCAAGAATGATGACTCAAGAAAACTTATGAAACTGTGGTTTCATAGTGAAAAATCTGGGGAGGTATTAACCTAAACAATTTTCAAGGCAACATTTCACTAATAGAATCAAAGTTTGTATAATAGACTTAATCCTAAATTTATTGCTACCTCATGTAGTACTTATTGGTAATGACCACACATAGCTTTGAAAGAAAGCTCGCTCTAAGGTAATTGTGACAAGAAGGTAAATCATGACAGTAGTTATGAGAATAATAACATAGAAGGAAGATCAATAGGCACATTAGTAAGAAGGGCATAAAGAAAGAAAGCTTGCTCTAAGGTAATTGTGTTACCGTGTGAAAGAGGATAAAGATTTGCACCCATGATTTTGTTGAGGAGACGTACTTCATCAGTAAAGCCCACGGTTTTGGCATTGGCATGATTACCCCAAAGGCAGTTATGGCCACAAAACCGATTGAGAACTACATCCTTGTCAGGATCATTCTCAAAAGTATAATCCAGTTTAGTAACATGAGGAATCTCTAAAGCATTAGCAATTATGTCAGCATCAATATAGAAAGTATTTCCACGTATGGAGACATGGAAATGTTTCTCTAAAAAGTTGCAATCAAACATATTTGCATAGAATTCAGGAATAAGAATAGCAGGAACAGGAGGAAAAATAGAATACAAATTCAACCATCATTGTTGTTAAAAAATATGTGGAATGATAAGGTGTCTCAAGAACCCGTATATGATCAATATGTGGAATGATAAGGAGCAACACATCCAGCCTATACAAGAAAGGAAATCATTACATATTGCAGCCAAAGAAGGGGAAAGCTAGTCCCAAACCAATGGTCAAAATGAAGAAGGTTGGATGCAAGAGCATCTACATGGCTGCTTACACTTGCAGCCTTGACACAAAGCAGCAACAAACCTTAATCTCTAGCATGATGCAGCAGCTTAATACAGCAACTAATGAGAATGCAGATCAATGAAACTACTAGATCATATGCATATCTCCAACAGTTTCAATGTGCATCATTTGATGCCCTGTCATGCACCAGATCATCTTACAACTAGCCTCACTTGAGGACAAGTGTGTTCCAAAGAGGGATAGTCCTAATGCAGTTCATTTTTAAATCTAGTCGTTTACTAGTGCTTATGTTGTATGATAAGTAGATCCTTTCACTTGTAACAAAAAGTTAGTTAATTGATAGATTGTTAGTGATAAGTGCAATAGCCTATTAGTTAGTTAGAGATGTTTGTCAGGCTTTGGCCAATCACATGGCAGCCACATAGTAGGTTCTTGTAACTAACTTTCTAGCCAATTAGCAGCTTGCCTATGTATCTATAAATAAGCAAGGTTGCCCTCATTGTAACTAGTTGAATTTGAATCCAAGAAATCTACCTATGAGGTATTATTCCAAGAGTGTGTCTCTTGAAGAGCTAGTTCATTTTTTCTTTTCTCTAAGCGACTTAGCTTTCTAAAACATCTTTTGTTTTCACCATTTTTTCCTCCATCACTCCCCACGTCCCCTCATTGGAGTAGAGTAATTAAATCCAACAAGGACGATAAAGGCTCTAACTTCCAATCATGCATGATTCTGATAAAGGCTCTAACTCCCAATCATTTCCACAATATTGCATAAGATCTACTACTGAGGCTTCCTTGGCACATGTAAGACATATCAAGTCCACAAAGGCCTACTTCAATGGAAGATCATCACACCATAAACCATACCGAAATTTAACATTTGTTCCATCTCCCACCTTAAACTGAAGGTAACGTAAAAAATTTGTCGCATCCCGTCTTATATATTTCCAAAGTCTAATGCCATAAGTGCCCTTAAAAGAAGTAACTAGAAACAAAGTCACAAAAGTGTCGTGTATATACTCTAATTTCTAGAAATCAGAATGTGTCTAACATGTCATGTTGACATTATAAGGACATCCCAAGTCATACCCAGTGCATAAAACTCTCACTTTTGCAGGGCCTAAGAGAGGTGACTAGTAGACAACCTTACCCCCAATTTTTTTGGAGAGGTTGATTCCAGAACTCAAACACGCAACCTATCACTTTTGGTGGAAGATACTTGCTATCGCACTAAAGCCCAACCTCTATTATAAGGAGATTCATATTGAAAAAAAAAAAAAAAATGCCACATCAGCAATTGTTATTCACATGATGATAAGCCAAGGTAAGAGTAACATTAAGGAACTTTTATAACCTCGAAGGACTAATTTGAAACAGTCAATAGTTCAAAGATAAATTTGGTCCAATCTATAACAAATAATTAGGGTCCAAAATCAAATTTTGACCATCATTTTATATTTACCAATTTACCTAACACTTACAATAGTAATGGTCAGGGGCATGCTAATCACTTGGCTGACTTTACCTTCAAGTAACAATGTTAAATACTTAAACTCTTGTGAGAAAATAGTTGATAGATTAAAGCAGTAGAACATACCAACATGTTGATTAGGCATTGGAAAAATGTAGCAAAGCTATTGGGGAAATGTATTTGTACTGCAATAGTCTAAATAAGTAACAAAAATGATCATATACGTATTGATCATATACGGGTTCTTGAATGCATTCCCCTCCTCTATTGTCCTCTATTAACCCCCCCTTTCTAGCAATCTGTGGCCTTGTGCCTAGCTTCTCCACATTTGTAGCACTTAAATGTAAATCTTTGTGCTACTTTAGGGACTGGTTTGACCGTACCAGAAGTTGAAGGCAAGCCTGCACTGTCAATCTTGAAAGGCTGTGCACTGCTAGTAGTTGGCCTTCCTTGAGTGCTGACTTGGGTACTTTTGCTACCACCATAAGCTTGGAACTGTACAAAAGCTTTTCTTGCAAGTTGCTTCTTAAATATCAAGACTCTATTGTAAGCTTCAGAAACAGACCACAGTTGGTGCATAGATAAGGCATCTTGAATTGGTGGTTTAAGACCACTCAAGAACCTTGCAACCATCTGCTCTTCACTCTCATTTAGGTCTACTCGAGCTACCAGTTGATAAAATGCCTCTGTATACTCTTCCACACTGCCATGTTGTTTCAAATTATGCAGTTGTTTGTACAAGGATTGCATATAATTGAAAGGCAGAAACTGGTTTCTCATTTCTACTTCATCTTGCACCAATCTTGGATCTTTCTTTTACCCCTCCTAACTCTTTGAACTTGAAGCTGTTCCCACCAGGCTGAAGCTCTCCCTCTCAGCTTGATAGAGATCAATTTCACCTTCTTGGAATTTGGTACCTCATGGAAATCAAAGATTCTTTCCACTTGGTTAAGCCAATCCATGAATTCTTCATAATTCGAGCCACCGTACAACTTAGGTAACTCTATCTTGATGTTTGATTCCCATTTTGGTTATCCTCTTGGAGGGCCGGGCACTTGCCTTGGAATACCCCCCCTTAGGCTGACCAATTGGGTTACTAAAGTTGCTGTGACTGTCAGTTTCAGCATCTTTAGCAGGTTCATCATCATTTCTAGGATGATAACGCTGGTTTCTTCTCACTTCCTCAGTCAAGGCAGCAAGTTGCCCCCTTAGCAGCTCCACAGTTTGCTCCAATGTCACCTGGGGTTCTCCTTCTTGGTGTGGTTGCGGCTACTGCCTGGGATGAACCTGCACCTCAGGTTCATGTGCTGCAGAAGCTTTCTTGTTCCTTCTATTGTAAGCTATTGGTGCCATCTTCACAAATTCTTAAGCTCACTAGTAGAGGATAAGAAAATGAAATCAAGATAGGATCTTGATAGGTTCTTGATGATAGAAAATGAAGAAACAAATTGCAAACGAACTTGAATCCTAAGGATCTCAAGCTTTGATACCAATTTATGATGGAGGAAAAAATAGTGAAAAGAAAAGATGTTTTAGAAAGCTAAGTTGCTTAAGGAAAGATGTTTTAGAAAGCTAAGTTGCTTAGAGAAAAAAAAGAATGAACTAGTTCTTCAAGAGACACACTCTTGGAATAATACCTCATAGGTAGATTTCTTGGATTCAAATTCAACTAGTTACAATGAAGGCATCCTTGTTTATTTATAGATACATAGGCAAGCTACTAATTGGCTAGAAAGTTAGTTACTAGAATCTACCATGTGGCTGCCATGTGATTGGCCAAAGCCTAACAAACATCTCTAACCAACTAATAGGCTATTGCACTTATTACTAACAATCTATCAACTAACTAACTTTCTGTTACGAGTGAAAGGATCTACTTATCATACAACATAAGCACTAGTAAACGACTAACTTTAAAAATGAATTGCATCAGGGAGGATAAGCTTTGTTTGAAGCCATCTAAACAAGGGGGTTTTGAGGTCAAATGCTACTATGGTGCTTTGTTATGTAGTAATCAACTTATCAAGCATTCCATTAATTAACTTAGCTTTTAAATTAACCTAGTTAGAACTAACTAATTACTAGGCTATATATATATATATATATATCACTCATGCTAAATTAAACCCTAACTTTAAATTATCTTAGTCTCACATTAGGGTTACCTAGGGTTAAGGTCGTAAATGGTGTGGGGCACCACAATGTTTCCATTGAAGATGTGACTTTTCCTTGGAAGAGTATCTAGATGGCTAAAATCTCAACTATAGTCGCCTTTTGTGTGTGTGTGTGTGTGTGTGTGTGTGTGTGTGGACTGCAGTATTGGGAGATCTTGATAGTTGACAATTTGAGAAAAAAGAAAGAAAGTATTATTGTGATAGATTGATGTTGTATGTGTAAAAGGGATTGGGAGAATGTTGATTATTTACTCATTCATTGCTCTATGGCTAGGGAGTTGTGGACTATGGTCCTTAGTCTTTTTGGGATTAAGTGAATTATCAATTATGCCTAAAAGCGTTATTGAATTATTAGCATGTTGGCAAGGTCATTTTGGTCAACATTGGAATATAGAAATTTGAAGGGAATTACTATTTATTTAATGTAATGCCTTCGGAGGGAAAGGAATATTAGAAGTTTTGAGAGATGTGACTATTTTAGACCTGAAATTGTTTTTTTTTTTTCAGACCTTCTTTTGAGTGGATGTCATCATTGGGATTACTTTCCATTTCCTCCATTATAGATTTGATTGATAATTGTACTTTTAGTGATTGATGTTGAGGTACCCATACCATACATCCTGTGTACTTGGGCTACACTCCTTTTTAATTTTTTATTTATTTAAAAAGAATATTTTAATATTTTAAAATATTAAATTCAAGTGTCTTCATGTATTTTGATTTTGAAAAGCTTATGGTATAACATGCTATGCCAACATTATAAGGATGTGCAGTTGTGTACAATAAATGTCTGTTATATTTGCAATTGCTCATAGTAATGGCAAAGCAAGGTAACAATTACATATCAAAACTTCAGGGACTAATTTGAAGCAATTAATAGTTCATGGATGAAATTGAAATTTGAATTTGAGTCATAGGTTAGGGACCAAAGTCATATTTTGATCTAAAATTGTTTGTTTGGTAACCTAGGGTTAATTTAACTTTCCAATCATACACTTGGATCTATTAGTAACTTTCTATTTTTTAACTTGATTTGACCATGTACTTATGAGTATGCATCTGCATGTTTGACAGAGTGAAAATTTCAAGTGTTTAATTCCAATTTCCTTATTTTCTTTGCTAATAGATTTATGTAACAGGACATTGTGGATGGTGCTGCTGGCGTTGAAGATGTTTCAAGTGATGATGATGTTAATGGTGCTGAGGAAGTACCTGCTTCAGCCATTGTATCTTCACTCCAGTTGTACAAGGAAGCCTTAGCTAGCAATGATGAATCCGGGGTTGCCGAAATAGAATCTTTTTTAAAATCCATTGAAGAGGAGAAAATAAGCCTTGAGAGGAAAGTAGCTTCTCTGTCTGAAGAACTGTTGACAGAGAAGGAGCGAATTCTTAGGATTAGTGCAGACTTTGACAATTTCCGGAAGAGGACAGAGAGGGACAGACTTTCACTGTTAACAAATGCTCAGGGGGAAGTTGTGGAAAGTTTGTTGCCCGTATTGGATAACTTTGAGAGAGCTAAAACCCAGATTAAAGTAGAGACGGAGGGGGAAGAGAAGATCAACAATAGTTATCAAAGCATATCTAAGCAGTTCATAGAGATACTAAACTCACTTGGTGTTGTTCCTGTTGAGACAGTAGGAAACCCCTTTGATCCATTGGTGAGTTAATGGCTCTTTTCACCTGTAGTGTATAGGCCCCTTTATATTATATCTTGTGGAACTCGTATCTTTCTTTGGCTAATATAGAAAATTTTTAGCAGTAAGAGTAAGTATTGAAGACGACAACATAATGGCACTGTTGTTGGATAAAGAAACCAACCAGTCATAATTTTCATTAGAATATTTTATTATTAGACCCACTTTGCCCTTGCAATATTCAGAAAGTGTAAGATTCTTCCTGATGAGCATGATGTGTCCTGATAACAAGTTCATACCTGAAAGCCATATTTGTCAATTGGCATAATGGTTGTCCTATCTGATCATTAGCTTGACGCTGGTAAACCTACCGAGTTGGCTAGAAATGCAAATACTTAGTCAAGTCTTTTGACAGTTTCAGGTTTTGTGAAGACCTGGATACCTTTTAACTGAAACCAGGTCTTGATTGTATGTACACAAAAGATATAGGGGCATGAGTGTGTGTTGACGAGAAGGCAACAGAATCACACTGTTACATAAAGCAAATGGCAAAGCATCATACCTTTTGTTAGATTATACTAGTAATGGAGCAACTCTTCTGTTACAATATCCAGGAAGTGTAAAATTCTTCCTGATAGCATGATATGTCCCAATGATCAAAAAGCTCATATGTGAAAATCATAGCCCTACTTATCAATTGGCATAATGGTTGTCCTATCTGATCATTAGCTTGATGCAGGTAAGGTACCGAGTTGGCTTGAAATGTAATCGTGTACTTGCTGAGCTTTTTCGAACCCTTAGTCAAGTCTTTTCAGGTTTGATGAAGACCTGGATACGCTTTTAACCGAAACCAGGTCTTGATTGATTCGAGCCAGCTCGGTGAGTTTAAGTGTTATATATCATGTATACACAAAACACACACAATGTGTTGGGTGTGTGCGCTTGTGCACATGTGAGGCATTCAGTTTTTACTGTAGCTTTACATACCTGATGGAATATTAACTTTGGTGGGTATAAAGTTGGTGAGACTTGTAAAAACTTCATTTACATTACTTAGAGATGATGATTCTAATAAACACAATAGCTTTGTTATTATTTACATCGTTCTAT